>NC_079137.1:65990276-66042448 GCF_945859705.1 Episyrphus balteatus | reverse complement strand
AAATTGATGACCATCGCTAGACTAGAGTGGATATTCTCCACTCTCTCTACTCGTGTCCACTTGAGTTGAGTCTCTACAACGATGATATTAGTATTATGACTGGCAGGATAATAACAACGACCATCTTCTTCGTTTGGTCTTCTTGGTATATTTACGATGGGTTCATAAATTATTAATGCTTACACCCAATTAACTGCTATGTAAATAATAGGCTTGGCATAAAGAGAAGAGGGCTGGTTATTATTTCTATTTGCATAATTTCAAGAATGATAAAAGGTGAATTTCATGAGTTTGAATTGTAAAAATTTAAACTTTTCTTAGCAATTTAACATATATTTTGAAATCTTTAACTTTCGATTCTTTAAACCAAATGGTTTGCTACGATATCGATGTGTGACATCAATCAATAAAGAGAGAACGAAATTTTGCACACTTATTACAAATATGTTGCCAAACTAATTTTAAAAACCATTAATTTATTTTAAATAATATGTTAATTTGTTTTTTTTTTTTTTTTAATTTTTGGAAAATCAATTTTTAGAAAACATGTTTTCATAAATTATTATTAAAATTTGTTTAGAATATATGCCCATAGAGTTCGCTACAGAAGAGTATTTTTTTTAGATTGGGAGCCTGAAAATGTATGTTTTGAAAAATTGTTGCTGCACACTTTTAATGTGCTGAAATAAGGTGTTGCTTGAAGTTTCACTAAAACCCAATTGAGCATGCAAAATTTGCAAAGATTCAATTTTTGAGGCATGATGACTTTTAGTTGGAGCTTCCAAGTCGCAATGCATAGGGACCATAAGAAAACTATTGAAATCAGTGGGCATTGGTTTGGATGCGAATATCTTCTAAACGGTTAAAGCAACCGATTTGATGCCAAGGACTTTTTTGTAGAACATTTAAGCCCTTACAAAAATCCATCTTACTAATTTAATAATAATGACTTTTCAGTGAAGTAGAAAATTTTGAAAAGTAAAAAAAGTTTTTATATTTTTGTTTAACTTTGACCTCGAATATCTTTCAAATGGTTAGATTAATAAATAAAGTTAATAAGACCTTTTTTGTGGAACAATCTGTTTCCTACAAGAATATGTCATGCGCGTATGATTATTATAATTTTTCAATTTGTTACAAAATTAAGAACAAAAAACGAATTTTTAGAGATTTTCTCGATTTTTGGACCTTAAATATCTACTAAACGGTTAGATAATTCAAAAAAGTGTATTTAACCATTTTTGTAGAGCGTTCAATTTTATTCAAGAATATGTAAAAAAATTGGCTAAAAATTCAATTAATAAAAAAATTATTTTTTTTTTTAGTAGAAGCTTGATGTAAAAATGGAAAATTTAAAAGCGGAGGACCTTCCCATTAAGATAAAGAGCTCATATTTGGTGAGTATATTCTAGAGGTGTCTAGCAATCGAGTTTTTGAGGTACCAAATAAAAAAAAAAACGAATTTCGATTTTTTTGACCCACCCTAAGCTTCATATTTTGCAAATTTAGCACTGCATAGCCAAAAAAGTTGGATAGTTAGTTATTGTCTTTTGTTTGTTACACAGCCAATAAAATTGATTTTTTGCTGTCAGTTTAAGCTAAAGTTTTTTCAATGTATCAATCTCTAATTCGATGTTGAACAAATGTAATATTCATAAGGGTCAATATTCAAGCAGGAATTGGGACAAAATTATCTTTTGAAACTACTTTAACTCTCCATTGACTGGATTGTTTGTTCTTAAAATCATATTGAAAAAATTACTTGATTTCGACAAAAACTAGTTTCTAAGGGCCAAAATCACCAAAGGATTAGGATTTTCATTTATTTACAAGAGTGCCAAAAATCAGAAATACTGGATTTGACGCGGTCTGATTTAAATGATTACTATACTAAAAACATCGTTCTTAAAAGTTATTATAACGAAAAACTTAAAATTTTGAATTTTCATGAAATTTAAATAAAGAAAACATTTTTTTGCATTAAAGCTGTAAGAAAAAAGTTAGTTTTTTTTTTCTTGTATGTCCAGCTGCAGTCGAAACCACTGAAGCGGTTTATAAATTTCTTTAATCGTTATTAACAGTATATTCTACTATTTTCTTGATTTCTGACTTTCTCGCAAAGAACTTAACCAATTTCATCTAAAGTTTTTGTAAAGAAACCTTTAACAAATAAAAAGTTTTAAAAAAATTATTTTTAGATTTTTGAAAAATACATAAAAAAAAAAAAATTTCAAACTTATTTTTTTGGATTTTTCAAAAAAACTTTCAACTTATTTTTCGCAATAATTTTTTTTTTAAAGGACCAATGAATTTCTTTCTGTATTGTACACTATTGAAATTATGTGCCTGTTCTAAATAGGATGGTTTTTTTTTCACTATGGCTTGAAAGTTAGCATACACACTGAGGGAAAAAATAAATTGAAGTTGAAACAACGTTGTTTAAAAGTTGAACTACTTTGATTTATGTGCCTTTAAGATACGAAACCATCAAAAATTAACCTATTTTCCACGTTGATTTTAAAATGTTCATCTTCAACGCAAATTCATTCCGAATAATAGTTTAATCAATGTGGTTTTCATTGATTTTTCATTGTTTTATTGTGGCTTTTGTCTCAGTGCAGCTGCATCATTAGAAGGCAGGCTTAAATTTATCTTAGATTTTAAATATCTAAGATTTTAAATAAAGTAGCTCATTTAATTTCTTGTTAATCAAAGAAAAATTTTACAAAATACAATTCTAAAAATTTGGAGCCGTTTAAAAATAAGTTTAAAAAAAAGTTGCTTAAATTTTTAAGACTTTTTATATAGAAATTTGGGAAATGTAGGTACCTACTACTAATATATGTAGGTACAAACATTTTTTTTTTTAAATAAAATTCCTTTTTTAAAAAATAAAATAAAATCTGAAATCTAATTGCCCTCCAAAACAAGTATGCAGTTTTGATTGATATGTTAAGATGCATTTTTAGAAAAAAATTTTCAAAATCGTTAGAGCCGTTTTTTAAAAAACTAGTTTTTTATAAATAACTTTTTGGAAAAAAGTTTTAAAATAAAATTGGTATGCCATTTTGTAGAAATCACTAATCAACATCTAAAAACCAAATTTCAAAAAAATTCAATGTCCCGTTTTCAAAAATTTGATTTTTCAAAAAATCCAAATCCAAAAATTATTTCTTTGGAAATTTTATTTTTGGTTTATATTAGGATTTTATAAATGCTTCTTCACAATAAGTTTCGTTGAAATCGAATAAGCAGTTTCGGAGATAATCGGATTTGAAAAAAAAAGGTTTTATGGCAGGTACCGTTAATAATGATTTTCAAAAAAAAATTTTTTCATTGAAAGATAGACCTTAGCTTAAAAATAACATTTGAATTTTTTAAACAAAATCGTTGGAGCCGTTTTCGAGATATTTCAATTTTACTTAAATCGGTATATGACAAGTACTGTTATTTTTGGTCCAAAAAAAATTAATTCCAAAAACCCCTCTGGAAAGTCGCCAAATAACGCTACACACCAAGTTTGACATTAATCGGTCTATCCGTTTAGGCTGTAGCTCTTTATACAGACAGACAGACGGACTTCCGGGACCCACTTTTTTGGCATTTTCTACCATCGTAATGTCATGGAAAAATGTTATCTCATCTTTTTTTTTGTACGAATGCATAACTTGATATATAGTACCTATATCGCAAGTAAAAAATATATATTTTTATATGATTTTATTAAAGTATTGTTAAAAAGGAAATGGTTTGCCATTAAAAAGGAATTTCAGTAGATGTTCAATATACATATTTAGGTAACTAATAAAAATTAATCTAATTCACTTTAGTTTTGTATTTTTAAAATCAAATGGCTAAAACGAACTAGGTATATCGTTTATCACAATGTTCTTCACCATGTTCAAACCATGTACAATAAAGAATCATTAAAATACTTGATTTTTTCAAATTTCTACTTATTATATTTATACAAATTTAACTTAATTATATCAAAAATGTGATCCTTTATTGCTAAGTGAGTTTCTTTCTTATAAAATTAAATTTAAAATATTTTCTTAAAATTCTAAGCAATTTTTCCCAACCCAGTCATTTATAACCAGTTGTTGAAAACTTGTTCTATCAAAATATCTTAAATTTATTACATTAAAAAAGCGTGAAAGTCTTAAATGAGACAATTAGTTTTTTTTTGAAAAATTTTGTTATATTATACCTATTATTATGAAAATTTAAGCCATTTAGCATTCATATCTGCATATGTAATAACCCTTTTTTTGCTTAATTTGAATGTACATATTAAAAAAAAAAGTTACGTATACACCACAGTGAACTGTAAATTTTGTAATAGGTACTTATAGCATTCCTGTCAAAAAAATTGCTGAAGTTGAATTGCTGTTTGATTAAAATCTAAATACATCTTCCTTTATAGCTGTTAGCCGCTGTTTGATACCAAAAGCCAAAGAGATTTTTGGCACCGACGTTAATTTCTATACGAATAAATTAATTTCTAATGATAGTAAAAATTTATTTTAAACATCGCTACTCAAGAAATTAGCCTGATTCTCCTAATAAGGGTTGGAACGGGTAGTCAATGGGGCAATGGGCATCATAGTCGACCAGTTAACCGGTGTCTAAACGTTTTCAACCCCGGGATTACATTACGAATGCAAATTAGAAAATTAGAATAGCAAAACACAAATATTGTAGCAAACACACATACAAAACCCTCTGTGTTTTTGTTAGGAATGGGGGTTGAGGGTGTTTCAATATTTATGTATTATTATAGAGACCCATTGCTATACACACTTTTGTGAAAGCAACCCCTTAAGGCAATTCAACAAACTCCGTGAAGTCGGTTAATCTGTGTATTGGTCATCATTTCTCCCGCTTAAACCTAAAGGAATGAGAATTTTTCCTCCTCTTTTGGTCAAGCGTAAATATTTCTACCCACAAATTGATGTATCTTTCTATACGCAACGTACAAGCTAGTAGGACATAATGATGAAGGCTAGATATATGCGGTCGGGACAATATAAATATTTTTTTAAGAGCTGCGTTGGCTACAAACATACACACGTCCCTAAAACATTCACACACACATAAACATAGAGTTGGTATTTATATCCTCATTTGAAATTCCAAATACCGCAAGGCAATTTAACAAATGATTTTGCAATTGAATGTGTTTTCAGAGTGTGTGTGGGAGGCATATTCCGCATGTTCTTCAATCTAATATTCCATCAGGCATGTTTTGCCATAGCATCAGTCGAGAGAATATCTGGGTTTTGGAGTAAAAAAGTGGAAAGGAGGGTCTTTGGAGATTTCAGAGGCTTTTTACTGAGAATTTCGAGAGATAGAATTGAAATAACCAAATTTAGATATTATTTGTGTTGCTGAACGTTTTATTTTGAATTAATTTAGTTCGTTTTTTTTTTGTGTGTTTGTTTGTTTGCTTGTTGTTGCTTCATCATATCTGTCGGTTTGATTTCGATGGGAAAAAGGACTTTATGCATATTCATATTGAGCGTTGGTGTTTTTGCCCAAAAATTTAACAGAATAAAAAAAAAAAAAAATCCGAAAATAAACGAAATGGTTGCGTTTATGAATAATTTATGAGTCGAAAAGTTTTTGGAAGGTTTCTTATGGCATAAAACGACGATAGAAGGACATCATTGTTAAATCTAATCAAAAGACATGCCGCAAAAATATGATAAAATTTATGTCGAAATTTTGTATATAAACTCTATCTCTTCTCCCAACAAAATCCAATCCAATTTGTGTCAAAAATATTCTAATTTTTGTTTGATAAACCCATGATGACTAATTAGAGGATAGTATACTCCTTTTTTCATATGTATTTTGGGACCCTATACAACTAATAAATTAAATCAAAATTAACTAGCCAATCAGCTATGATTAAAGAACTCTATCTAAATGCGAACTACTAATATCTCTCTATCACAAGATTGTAAAAGAAATGCATTTAAAATTTTGAAAAATATTTTTTGCAAATAAAAACAATTTGCTTTAAAAATAAAATGCATGACAGGGACGCACGAACTTGCTCTAAGGGTTCAAGTTGCTAGAATTTGTAGTACTTTTTTATATAAAGATTTAGAAAATGTACCTAATTATCGTAAGTATATATTATAAAAACAAAACAAAAAATTAATAAAAAAAACACGCAAAAATAGTTTTTCAAAGGAATAAAACAACATTTGAAATCAAATTGAGGTATATAAAGTATAAAAGTATAAAATTTCATTTGTTTTATTAAGATTTGTATTTTTAGAAAAAAAAATTCAAAATCATTAGTTTTATAAATAATTAAAAAAAAAAAAATTGAAATAAATTTGATAGGTACATATATAATATGTTGTAGAAATCACTAATCAACATCTAAAACCAACATTTCAAAAAAATTCAATGTCCCATTTTTGAAAATTGGATTTTTCAAAAAAAAATTGTTTTTATTTTTTAAATCCAAAAATGTATTTTTTTTTTAATTTTATTTTAAATTTATATGTAAATAGTATAAGTGCTTTAACATACAAAAAATTGTTGAAATCTAATTATTAGTTTAGGAGAAAATCAGATACCTACCGTAAATAATGATTTTCGAAAAAAAAAAAATTTCATTAAAAAATACCATCTCTATTTAAACTAACATAAGATTTTTACTTGCGATATAGGTACCTACTATAGGGCAAGTTTAGGATTCGTAAAAAAAATCGAACTCGAGATAACAATTTTACATGACATTACGATGATGGAGAATGCCAAAAAAGTGGGTCCGGCAATTCTGTCTCTCCGTCTGTCTGTCTGTCTGTCTCTCCGTCTGTCTGTCTGTCTGTCTGTCTGTCTGTGTGTACCTCGAGCTACCACCTAAACTAATGGAGCGATTTCCTTCAAACATGGTACTTAACAGTTTTGGGTGATTCCCTAGAGGACAAAATGAAATTTTTTTTTAGGACCAAAACTAACGGTACGTTTCATATAACGGACATAGAAAAGTTAATTTTTTTCAAAAACGGCTCTAAAGATTTTGACTAAAATTTTTGTGTGTAGTGTAACAGATAAAAGCTTCCTTTGGAAATAAAAAAAAAATATTTTTTGAACCATTATTAACGGTACCTGCCATAGAATGGTTTTTTTGATTTATGAATTTCTCGTAAACGACAAAACATATTTCGACCAACATTTTTGTACAGAAACTTTTAAACTATCGTTATTTAAAAAAATTTTAAATTTTTCAAAAAACACATTTTTGAATTTTTAAAAACAATTTCAAATTTTTTTTTCTTGAAAAATCAATTGTTTGGAAACGGGTTGGTAAAAAATTTTGAAATTCCGTTTTTATGTGTAAATTATTTATTTCTTCAAAATGGCATTCCAGCTTTTTTTTTGAAAAATGTTAGAAAATTTTTATATATAAAAAATTATTTTTCTTAAAATTCCTTTTTATACAAGAAATAAAATGGCATACTTATTTTTTTGTAAAAGATCATTTAAAACGGTATTTAATTATTTATAAAAAAAGATTTTATTTTTTTTTTCACTCATGAAATTCCGTGTAAATATCATATACCTTATTTTGTTCAATGAAAAGCTTAACATTAGAGTAACTTTTACCATAAGAGCAAGTACGTGCGACCCCAGTCGTGCAATTTATTTTTTTACAAAATCGTTCTAGCCGTTTTTGTATTGAAAATAAAATGTTTATTTCAAATAAAAATGTTTTGCTAATTAAAAAAAAAAAACATTATTGCAAATAAAAAATGTAATGCATTGCAACAAAATTCAATGCAGAATGGGTGCATTTTTTTGTATTCATCGAATTTCTGACAATTTTGAGCAGTTGGCCTTATACCTGTAATGAGCCTCAATCTTATAGTGGAAGGAGGCCAAATAGCCTTAATTGTATGAAATAAAAAAAAAAAAATGTACACATTTTTCAAAGTAGAAATTTTTTATTTGCAATAGTTTTTTTTTTACTAGCAAATAGCTTTTAATTGCAATAAAAAATAATATTTTTTTTTTATGCAAAACGTTTTTACTTGGAAAAAATATTTTTTTTTTATTGCAAATATTTTTCATTTGCCTAAAATAAAAAAAAAAAAAAATTAATGGAAATATGCAACAAATAATTTTTTTTTAATTTGCCACGGAAAAGCGGATACTTTGAAAATTAATTGATTTTCTTACAACTTTTACATAATGCTCCATCATTATTGTTTAAAGTTGCCGCATTTTCTGTAGGGAAGAAGATTAATAAATTTACGAATAAAAATAGGTTTTTGTGTTTCTTAGCGACTTTTTTTTATAGATAACGGGACATTTTTAAGATTTAAGAGCATATCGGTTAAAATAAGGTGTTTTAGTGTGCCTCGAATACAAAAATTGTATCCTATTTTTTTTTTGGATTTTGTCAAGAGTATTTTTTGTTTTTTGTTTTGTTTGAATAGGATTAGTCTAGCGGTTGCCAAAAGTCATAAAAAAAGCTTTTTGAGCTGCGAAGCCAAAACGTAAAAAAAAACAAATAAAAATTTTTTGAGGGTGCAACATTTTGTGCAGCTTAGGTGAAGCAAAATTCTCTTCTCCCCCTTTCTTAAAAAAATACACTTGCCTCAAATATTTGTATGGACTATTTTGATCTATCATTTTTGTTGGTACAATTGTAATATTTTTGCCAACTTTCATGAGGGTGTTATATTTTTTACTTACAACTAATTTGACCCTATGAAAAAAAGACTCTTAATGCAGTAAAATTCGATAACCAGCCGTACAAAATTTGTGTCTACAGTTCAATTTTAATTCTTCTAACATAAAAGGTAACTATGTATTTTTTTAATTACAGGTCATTTTTTTCTAACAAAAAATAATACAACAACAAAGGTTTTTTTTTATGGAAGTAGGTATAATTGCGAAATTTCGCATTTTGCTGACCGGAAAGTGTCAAACTTCTCTTGTAACCACAAAAATTTCCTGCTTACCGCACTATAACTAGTGACAAGCAACATATTCTTTTTAAACCTCATTCAATTTTCCTAACGAAACACCTGACGCAAGTGCAACATTCTTCATCAATTTACTCTTTGAAATCACATGAAGACAGGGCCGTAGTCAAACTTAATTTTTTATCAATGTTTTGACAATTTTAAAAACTGATCCCATGAAGCTTCGATTTTCTTAACACGTTGATGAAAGTAAAAATAGAAATCCAATTCTGAAAAAAAGATCCAGGGCCGTTTGGCATTTATCTAAAATTAAAAAGAAGGGGCATTTTTATTTTGCAGTAAGAAGACAAGTGCCTTTTACCTACATAATTTAGAATGTCCTAAAACTTTTTTCAATTTGTATTTAATCTGTCGAAAGGACAAAGTTTTTTTTCTGCTTTTCCAACTACCCCCCCCCCCCCCCCTACATTAAATATGCCTACGTCCTTGTCCGAAAAGATACTTTTGAATGATTCCATGCCACCACCAAGTGTCGCTACGTTGTCGTCGTCGTTCGTCGTCACTGTTGTGTGTGTGGCATTCGAAGAACAATCATGTCGCATGTCAA
Organism: Episyrphus balteatus; assembly: GCF_945859705.1. Lineage (NCBI taxonomy): Eukaryota > Metazoa > Arthropoda > Insecta > Diptera > Syrphidae > Episyrphus > Episyrphus balteatus. Next base: position 66,032,887 of record NC_079137.1, on the reverse strand, counting down.
TTTCTACACATATGGTCAGCAGAACCGTCCAATCTTTTGCTCCGGCATAATAAGCAACAAACCAGCCCAACAACAAAAAAACACTCGAACTACGAATAATCACCTCTTCCCGTCGTAGCGCTCACAGCTCACACTCGCGCACACAGAACACGCGAAACTCCTGTAAAATCATAAATAACCAGCTCCAAGACTAAAGCCAGAAGCGTAGTAGCGCATGAATCTCAAGGCATGCATGCATGAATTTATATATCTGCGGTGGAGTGAGGGGGTCCAATAACCAGGTGACAACCAAATGCGCACCTGAGTGCGCACCGCACAACTTTGTCTCATAACTTGCGTCTCTATGATCGCGCGTCCGTCCACAGAGTGGTTAGTAAAACCATGTCGCGTCATGTCCGCTAAGATTAGGCCAAACCGATTAAGCCCTGTGCACAGTGCACCATACAAAGAGCGCATGTGAATTGCGCATTCCCATAGATGGAGCTGCGCTAGCAATAACTCCATGAATGACCATAAAAAGAGAGAGAGATAGAGCGAGCGAGAAGACGGAAAAAAGGAAAAAGAATTAATCGATTCCAATTGCGATTATTAATTATTGTCATTGGTTTGTGACTCTGGCACTCTCTGGCATCAGCTATCTTGGCTATGGACATTGGACAGAGCTGGTGGACATGCCAATGTGTAAGCGCGCTTGTAATCCACAAATCGCCGGATATGCGCACATCTGACAGTGATACTCTATCTAACTGTATGCGCAGTGTGTTGCGCTTGCGCGCGCATATATGCAAATTGCAAATCTCTGCTGCTACAGTAGCTATAAGCCAGAAGCTCTGATGGGAACGCGAAACAAAGAAGAGGCCGTGCTTCTGCTGGTGCATGATGATGCCTGAGCTCATCTACAAACAACATTAAAATTGATTCTCATGCGAAGAAGAGAGAGGTGCTGGTTTGTTGGTGTGTTGAAGCATGGTTAATCATTTGTTTGCCTATTATAATGGCGGGGATTGAGGGCAATAATATTTGCAAGAAGCCTTGTTATGTTATTTTGCGATATTTGCGATTATGCAATTGCATGAAGTGAAGGTGAATTTAAATTTAAATAAAAAAAGAGAAATATAGAAAAATATGCACTCTGAGCTTGATGGAAAATAAACGTTCTTTTTTGAAGTCTAGAGATAATAGAAACTGTTTTTAAAGAGATTAGGCACTTAACAGCTTTGTGTTTTCAGTTGAAAAGATAAGGGTTTTTAAGGTTAAAAAAGATGAGTATCGAAATGAATTATGATCAACAACTCTGGGTGGTGACAAGTGTAACTTAAGTGGTTGGGAACTTTTGAAGAAGCCTTGAGGTAGAAGATTAGATATTAAATTTTGATTTCTTGTATCAGATGAATTTGATAAGACATAAGAGTGTTGATTTTATTAGTCATAAATTTGTTTGTAGAAACAGCACAAAAATAAGCTGTTTTGTGACACTCGAAGCTTCTGAGTCAGCTATATCTACATTCCCATTGCATTTTCAGTGTTCCCCTAAGAAAAGAATGTTCTTTTCGAAAACAGTTCAGTTGTTCCACCATAACTTCCAAACTACACATCCTTATTTGACAAACTAGGTATTATTAGAAGCGTCTTACATGTGCAGTTGTCATAGGCTCTTTGAAGTTACAATTAATTGAGAATGAATCTCAAAAAAAGCGAAAGTCATAAGATTATTTTGTTATAATGTACCAGTAGCACTGCCAGTAAATACTTCATCACGAAATCTTAACCACAAAATATGCGATGGAGACTTGATGGAGGTCAAGGCAGAGGTGATACCCTGAAAAACCAAATCAAAAGTGAATTGAGAGTAGAATGCTGCTTTTCAAAACCAAATATAATATCTGGGATGATATTTTTATAAGTGTAAGACTTCCTGAGTATTAGCTCTTTTTGAATCTTTCATAGGAACTGTTCAATTTGTTCAGCTATCTAGTATTTGAAGATGGTGTTTTAGAAGAACGTTACTCTCTGAGGAAGAGCCTCTACATTCTACGACTAAGTTGAATACACTTTCCGGTGTAAGTGAGTTCTTTATGTTCGAGTGGCCCTTGGGTTGCTCTGACTACTTAATCTAGAAAGATAGGGTCTGCAGATGGTATTTATGGTATCAACTTTTACTAAAAATTAGTTGCAAATGCTTCTGCGTTGTCGCTTGCAGTTGTTGCTTTTTGGTGACATTCAATAGGTATGAGAATATGGCGACTTCAGTCCAATAATTCGATGATGTTCTTGACGTCATATTTGGATTTATATTATTGAAATGTTGCATGAAGTTGCAGAACATAATTTTGGTACTGGTAAGTTCATTTCACGCTGTTCGTAAGTTCTGCGAAAATTTTTCTTTATCCCTTGCAGACTACTGCAAAGATTACTTCTTGCAAAGTAGTTGCATCTGCCTTTTGGGGTCTTAGATTCATCTTGTTTTTTTAGTGCACCTTTAAAAACTAACTTTAAAGAGTCCAGCTACGTCAATTTCTAAGTTACTTGCATCCTATTCTGCAAATTCGTCTTGTGGCTATTTTTGCTAACTTATTATTTTTTTAAAAGTTTTTTTCGACTTCAGTGTTAGACATCCCAGGAACCTGACTGAATATCCTACCTTCCCGGAGGTCGGCTCTTGCTTTGTACTTTCGCCTCAATAACAGGCCATAGTCAAAATTGACCAGATCAACTGGGAAGTTTAAAATTCTGCGTTGCTCTGCATATGAGTTTCTTCTTATTGCAAAAAATCTGGTATTCCGTAGTGGTTGCTGGTTGAAGACATATCTTCAACGAAACAAGTGCAAAAAATTAAGAGATAAAAAAAATTCAATTTTTTTAGGGGTTTTAAAGATGGATTTTAAAGCTTGAACTTTTTAATTTTGAGATCTTATGAAGCAACCGGAAAAAAAGTTTTCGAAATTTTTCCGGTTCTTTTTTTTTGGCTAGGAGAAAAATTTTTAATTCTAGAACAAAAACAAACAAACCGTATTGCGGAATAGGAGAAAATGTTATTAGAAATAAAATAAAACTAGACCAGGGGTCGAACTACGGCATACGTTCGTTAACGTTTTGACTATTGCTCTCTCTATTTAATCAAAAGAAAATGATAGAGACATAAAGCGTCAATACGTTAACGTACGTATGCCGTAGTTAGACCCCAGGAGAGAAAAAAATTGGACAGAACTACCAAAACTGAGACAAGCGTGAATGCTTCTCGGGAACTACAAGCAAGAGCCAAGAGCGTTTCAAATCATGTATCAGTCTAAGTAGGAACAACTGGTCTCCTCACGGGCCACTGCAAACTAAGAAGGCACCTAAATATTTAGAGCCCAAAAAATAGTGCAACTTGTAGATTCTGTAGCGAAATAGAACAAGCACCAGATCATTAAAAAATTAAAAAAAAAAAACAAACAAATTTTTATTTTTTTCTTACTTTGCCAAGCTGGAAAAGTTTTTTCGAAGTTCGTATAACAAAACAAAAGAAGGAGAAATATTTTGAAAAACATTTTTTCTGTATTCATTAGGATTGAACGAAACACGTTGCTTGAAATTTTTTTTTTTAATTCCATTACGACTATTTTAAAGGAAAATAAAGTTACCTTATTGAAAAATCTAAGGAAAATTTCAATTTTTGTTGGGCCCTTAATGTTGTATTTGCGTGTAGTGTACTAACAATCTTTTTGTGTCCTTATTTAAAAAAGAAAACTGCATTGTTATACATTTTAACTTCTAATTGGGGCTACTAGGATCTAGAAAAATTGCATATCTCATACAAACAATCGAAATACCTATCCGAAACTACTAATTTTTTTAAACTTTGGGCTCTTGGTATATTCGGTCTTTCCAAAATGTCTCATTACATCAGAGTTGTTGGTCAACGAACTTTTGTCTACTAGTCCCATTGTGACAATAAATAATACAATGAATTATTTTCAAATCTTCTTATCTGTTCCTTTCGATATTTTTAGTTCTGACATTTAAAACAAGGTCATTGTCCCATAATACCTACAAAAAAATCCTACCCCAAGAAATCACATCAACCATAAAACGATTAATGAGCCAAGGGCGCCTATTCAATGTCTCCAGACACACTATTTTTTTTATTATTTCCAAAATATCATAGCACTTTCTTGACTTGTTTACAATTCCAGTCGTTGTTCGTCTGGAAAAGATTTTCTTCAAAAACATTCCCTCATCGGAATTGTTTTTTTTTTCAGAAAAAAAAAAAAAAAAAATCAAAATCTAAGTTAACTACATAAAAATCGACGCCACAGTGCCACATGACCTATCCCACCATCATCATCATTGAAATCATCGTCCGCCATTCAACCACACACACATCTGAATTTCTAGAAAATATTCGAGCAGCAGCTGCCTGGCATCTCTCCATCATCTCCGTCCGATGTCCATTAGTAAATCTCCAAATGCCGCAAATGATGATGATATTGCGGGTGGTTGTGGTTCGCGCGGATCCAAGGCAATTGAATTAAAATCGCAATCAAAAATTCCGATAACGCCACAGCAATCAGCGACTATCGACTCGCCGATGATGCGGAATTACAAATGGCGGACGCGGGGGGGGCAATAAAACGGATATCCCTTGGAGCCGAAGAAAAAGAACGACGACCATGGCTCTGTGTGATAGCTGATAGCTATGTGTGTCAAGATTCAAGAAGTATCTCTCTGTTTTCTGATGGTGCAAGAAACAAAAAAAAAAACAAAATCAAACTAGATAATTTTCCAACTTCGATAGCAGAAGAATGAACGAAGGAAATTTCTGTGGAAATCTTTTCTTGGAGCGGAACGAAGACGACGAAGTCGAATTCTTTTGTTTTTTTGTATATCCTTTTTTGCTGTTGCATCATAAGAATCGGAACTGCTCGTAGATACTTTTGTTATTAATATTTATGACGATGCAATGGGGGATCCTTTTTTACTGCTCTCTGCTCACCATCAGTAGCTCAATACAGTAGTGACTCCTTGAGAAGGTAGGTGACGGGGATGAAAAAGGTCCTTAATTCTTTGCCAAGGATAGAAAATTAATTACATTAAACTAGAGTAAGGCAAGATATGATGACGTGCGCACACAGTTACAAGGAGGAGAAAATCCAGAATCAGCAGGATTTCGAAGTTGAAAATTTCAAGCTTTTCGTTTTGTTTCGACTGGAAGGAAGTCTTACCTATATATATTTTATTTACACTGTTCGATGCTACTTTTATCATTCTGTAGATTGTATAGCGGTTTAAATATTTTGGGAGGGTGCGGTCGTTCTGATTTGAAGAATTGAGAATTTTTGAAAAGAAAATCTCAGATAAAATCATAGAAATGGTGTAATTCTGATTTATGATTTCTTTGATTTTCGAAGATATTATTTTTTTGACTCGTAAGGGGATACATTATATAATTGAAATCGATTTAAAATAGATGTATGTATTTTGTTTAAATTGATTGGGTGCAAGGTTGGGGATTTTGGATTGACAATTGACAAAGACACTAAATTTTGAGTTTATTTTCAAACGTTTAAAGGTTAACCGAAAAGGATGCATGCATGCTTAATGCTTATTCATCTGTTCCGTTAAAACTGTTCAATTATACTTATCGTAATTTGACAACTGATTTCTCATTGGAAGCGTTTTGCTTGTCCGATGGTTATAGAACTAAACATTAAAATGCATATGACATTTAGAGGCAAAAGGCATGAAATAGAACAAATTGTATGTACTGTATAGAAGTTCTGAAAATACGCTACAACTATGATTTTTACTTAATCACTTGTAAAATTTGTTTAAAAATGTAATTTCGTTAGACCTTGGCAACCCTCTGGTTTTAAGTAAGCATTCACACATATGTGTCTTTCGATAAACAATAAATTTTAAGATTCTTACACTTAGAGAAAAATGCGAGGTAAACAATTAACAATGGTCGTATAAATACTGCAAGAATACAAATTTGTTTGTTAACACGACCTTTTTTTACAATTTATTGTAATACTTGCATTTATTAACAAAAATGTCATGGTATAAAATAACTTGCCTATTCTGTTCTATATTCACTTTTAGTGCTGAAACCTAACCTAACCTAGAATAATGCATGTTATACATATGAGCGTTTTTAGTTTAACAGTGAATAATATTACCTTATTTGAGATTCAATGTTAATTCAATATGATGAAAAGTATTTATTATTTAGGGCCATGTAGATTTAATAGTGGAATATTGTTAATTTTACATTGATTCACGTTTAATCAATAATTCAAGTTTAAAGGATCGATCTTTTTGTCAGAACCTATATCACTTTATCTTAGCCTTATAGCTTAAAAAAAAATTTCGGCTTAAAATCTCCAAAGTTTCCTTTAAAAAAAAAAAAAACAAACAACCAAATGCTGATTTTTGGTTTCCATAAAAATAATTATATATTTATATTAATGTTCTTAAACCTTTTCTACTCGAATCATTAGATTTTTGGGACTTAGAAGAGAATTTCTTCTCTTTTCTTGAAAAAAGCATCGGTTGGTAACGTAATTACCAAATTTGACTTAGGGGATACCCTCTTTTTTTTTATTCTATTTTAACTAAAATTTTCATTTTTTCGGAACCTTATTTGAAAATTTGTATCACAACAAAAACATACTGTTAGAAAAAGAGCCAAGTTCTCCTATGTTGAAATTATGCTGGCACAAAAAGTACTGAGATGTAAAAGTGTACCAAGTTCTAAAGTTTGGGTTAAAATTCGTGTCAATAAAATTTTGATTGTTCTCTTGACAATTTTTCTTTTAATTATCGATTTTTAAAGTTATTTCAAAAATTGCCAAGTAAACATTCAAAATTTTATTGATACGAATTTGAACCCAAACTTTAGAACTTGGTACACTTTTACATCTCAGTACTTTTTGTGCCAGCATAATTTCAACATAGGAGAACTTGGCTCTTTTTTTAACAGTATGTTTTTGTTGTGATTTCACTACTTTTTGCAAGGTATGGCTGTAGAATTGAAAATCTCTATATTTGATGAAAATTCAGTGAAAATGGGCGGTTGCCACGCCCCCTGGCTGAAATTCTCAAATTTTAAATTTTTTCCTTTGTATAAACACCATCTCTACCATTCTACCAAATTTCAAGATTCTACGATAATCAGAAGTGCTCTATAATATTTTATGAAAATTCAGCGAAAATGGGCGGTTGCCACGCCCCCTGGCTGAAATTTTCAAATTTAAAATTTTTTCCTTTGTATAAACTACCAGCTCTACCATTCTACCAAATTTCAAGATTCTACGATAATCAGAAGTGCTCTATAATATTTTATGAAAATTCAGCGGAAATGGGCGGTTGCCACGCCCCCTGGCTGAAATTTTCAAATTTAAAATTTTTTCCTTTGTATAAACTACCAGCTCTACCATTCTACCAAATTTCAATATTCTACAATAATCAGAAGTGCTCTATAATATTTGATGAAAATTCAATGGAAATGGGCGGATGCCACGCCCCCTGAATTGTGGTATACACCACAAGTCCTATCACCGTGTAAAATTTCAAGTTTCTACGATATCGGGAAGTTCTCCATAATTTTGATGATCTGTCAGTGAGTCAGTGAGTCAGTGAATCAGTGAGTCAGTTACGCTTTTTGCTATTTTTGAAGCCCTATATCTCAGAAACTACTCATCGTAGGAGGCTGAAATTTTGTGAGGTGTTTGGTTTTGACCAGCTCAACAAATGTAGCGAGTTTGAAATTTCTAGCATCTTTGGTGTGGAAGTTAGAGGGGGGTCGAAAATGGCCTGAGTTGTTTCCTGTAAATAAGGGTGTAGTGCCAAAGTTGCTAGAGAACTTGGCTGGGCACTACCGTGCCCCTTGATTCTTAGAAATGATGTAAATTTTGAATAAAATTGTTTTACATTTTTAAAAAATTACGATATTAACATAAAAGTAGGTATGTCAATTTTTCAATAAAAAATATTCCATAATTTTGGTATCAGAATTTTTTGAAAAAATCTTAAAATGCATCACTTAGAACATTATTACGACCCCCAAAGTTAACTTTACCAAATCGTTAGAGATATTTTCGAGAAAATTGCAATTCTTAGAAAGCTTTTTTTAACTGCTTAAGTGATAAATACTTGATAATAAGGCCCAATATATTCACTATCCATTATATTTTTTAAAGGTTCCATTAAAAATTAGAAAACTGTCAAATCGCATACAAATTTTAAAATTTCGCTTTTTTAATGGCGGGTTTAACTTTAATGAAGTGTGAATAAATTGGACCTAAATGGTGTTTGATAGTTAAAAAAAGAATCCTGAAACTTTAGTAACTAAAAATTCCTATTATGTAGTTATTATTTATTGGATTCCTTTTTTTTTAAATTTGTTTTTTTTTAATTTCGGATTTTTTAAATCGACTCGTTTGTTTTGGAAAAATTATATTTGTTTTTTATTGTCAATGTTTCTGAAATCGGTTTCGTAAAGGTATTATAAATTTTGCTTTCATTTCTAGGTTTTGTAAACTCAATAAAGGATCATGATCCTTATTCATTTTACTCGAAGGATGTCATTTTAAATAAAAAGGCAACATAACTAGTTTAGTAGGTTAGTCACATCAATCAATTCCCTTAAAGCAAAAAGGATTTAAAATTACATCCGGAAGTTTTTTATTCATTAAAAAATCCTTTTAAACTTTTTCTTAAACTTTTTCCTGTCTCTGCCAATGTTCATAGTAACACACATAAGAAAAAAAAAAAATAGAAAAAATATAATGTAGAATAGTAATAACAACGCATTTTGTACAGTATACACAGAATGCATTATCCTTTCAGCTTAATAAAAAGTGCATACATGCAATGCATTCACCCACTCACAGGATATCTCACACTCACACTCGGCCGCACAAAACAATACGTCAACCCCAACATTATGTGTGCATTTTATAATGTTCTGTGGGTGACAAAAAATAAATAGCAAACAAAACAAAACTCTGAACAGAAAAAAAAAATAATGTTTCTAGGAAGAAAAAGTTTAAACAAACGCAAAAAGGATATGCGAGCCTGAGAAGAAGAAGGTATGACAGATGGCACACAAAAAAAGTCCTTTATTATGCTGCTGTTGTTGTTCTTGTTGTTGTTCTTGTTGTTGTCTAAGTTGGTTTTTTGTTTTCTGTTGTGTCACTTTTTATTTTGTTGGAAATATTTTATAATGATATTCATTGCATCCACACCGCCCCCTCCCACGCCCATATTTAAAGACACTCTCCATCCATTGAAAACTTTAGCAGTTATATGGGCTCAGGACTGCTGTTTGTTGGGGTGTATAGATGGACGAGCTGGAGTGCGGGCCAGCAGAGGAGAAGACGCGGAAATGTTATCCGCGAACAATGACCCACATAACGAAACAACGGGTATAGAAAAAAAAAAAGACTTGCCACGTGGTGTAGATGGTGGAAGTGGAGAGTATTCGTTTTCGTGTGCGCTAGATGTGATGATTTATGGGCATGAAAATTCAAATATTTCAAAGTGGATTTTAGGAAAATGAATGAAATGAAAATTCTGACACATATTTGTGCTTCACTTTATCACTGAATTGGATGTTTGTTTGTGAGTTTTGAGGAGGGGGTGCAAATGGGGGGGAAAGTTGGTTAAAATGAGGCTCTATGGAAGCTGCTGCGCTGCGCTTTGTTGGTTGAGAAAATTAAATTTAAGTCAAGTGGTTTTTATTGTCACAGTCTGGTAATTCCATTTGACATGGAAAACAACGACAAGAGTGGTGAAAAGTCCTTGAAAAAAAAATCTCCGTAAATTATATTCTTTTTTTTTTTTATTTTTATTTTTGTGTTTGTGATGTTTATTTCATTAAAATTTATAATAATGTGGACAGAATAAAATGTTTTGTTTGTGTTTTTTTTTTCTCTTTTGACAATTTTATTTAATTTAATGTGTCAATAATTTTTGTATGTGTTGAAATTTTGTTTTTTATTTTTAAGTAATCCCTGATGGCTAATAATAAAAATTGTCTTCAATTCACATCTGAAGAATAGCCATTAAACTGATTGAAATAGATGCAAGAAGTACGATTTTTAAGTGTCCTTTTGGGATAGTTAAATAAATTGAATTTCTGAATCAAGTTTTAATATTTTATTTTTCCATTACAAATAAAAATAAAAACATTAAGACAACATTTTTGCATTAAAAAAAATGTTATTGCAATTGAAAAATATTTTCATTTCAAATAAAATTATAATTGCAAATATAAAGTTTTCAGCATTGAAAAAAAAAAAAAAATGAAAAAAGTGTGCATTAAATATTTTTAATTTTTGTTAATATTTGTCGAATTTCTTACAATTTTGGCTATTTTACCATATATCAACTATTTTAACTAAAATATTGAACCAAATTTATGATCAAATATCAAAAATTGTAAGAAACTCGACGAATAAAATATATATTTTTTTTTAATACAAATTTTTTTCAGTAGCAACAAATATTTTTTTTAATGCAATTTTTTTTTCATTTGAAATAAATATATTTTTCTTAAATTTAAATGCCTTTTTTTCAATTTTTATTTTTACAACCCTCTTATTATCCTGATTTCGATGATAAATACCAAAATTCTCTCATAAAAACGATCATTTTGCATTTTAGATAATTATTCAAGTTCGCTGCTCAGCTCTTTTGTTTAATACCGATGAATTTTGTATTCATTTAAAAATGAATGAAAACTGTTTTGTTTTACAAATATTATTATATTTTATGTTGCAAGAAAATATCCTAAACATTCTTACTTCAACAATTCTATTTATTAGGCAATTTTATACCGGAAATTAGAAAACAAAAATCCTTTCATTTACCTCGTTTCACTATTTTGCGGTGGCAGTTTGTTTTCCAAACAAATACTTATTTCAACAAAGGCGTAACTTATGCCTTTCGTGTTTTACCTTTGCATTGTGTAAGTATTCCAACCAAAAAAAAACCACTAAGCCACAATAGTTTAAACTATTTTATGTTTTAGAGGAGAGAGTGAGAGAAAGTGCAAATTTTTAAGGAAGGTGCATCAGCAACGATTTCTAACGAGGACGACTTCTGGCACAAAATGTTTTTTCAAAAATTTTCCTTGACCAAGGAAATATGGGCTAAGTAGGAGGTTTCCCCTTAAAAATTCCCAAAAGCCAACACCAGAACAAATGAAATAAAAAAATAAAAAAAAAAATAATTCGACAATTTAAACGACTGCAATGGGAAAGGAAGGAGATTTATAGCCGACCAAAACCGAACGAACTCTCCCAGGGAAAAGGAAAGAGAACTTTTTTTTTTGTAGAATTTCAAGACTTTCTCTGGGTTATATAGTACGAGTCGAGTATATCTGGAGAAACATATCAGCACATACCACACATGGAATTGAGTGTTGGGTTGCCTTTTCATAAGGTTTCTCTTTCTGTCTACTATACTTATATGAGATATATGGCTTTCGGATGAAGTTGTGGCCAGGATGACTTCTTGCCTTCTGTTTCTATATTATATAAATGTGGGTTTCGAATTTGGAATGTTATATAAATGATGTTTGTTGGTTGAAGGGGGGCCTAGGGAATTTTTCAATTTTGTTACATAGACTAGATATTATTGAAATAAATTTTTCTTATACAAAAAAAAAAAAAAAAGATGTAGAAACAAATTCAAATATTGACATTTTTATTTGAATTAAGAGAAAAGGAATTTATTTGAATGCCTTTTTCTAATGTTGATTTAACTAAATAAACTGAATGAGAAAATAAAAAGGTTTCAAATACATAACTCTTGTAGCATGTGAGTTTTAGTCTCAATTTTACTAAGATAAAACCGTTAATGGTATTAAAGGTTATTGTTAATAAACAAAACGAAGCCCAGTTTGTCAAAATATGTATTATACATTTTATGGTTGATATTTGTTTTATTTAATTTTTTTTTAAAATATTTTTGGATAACGTTTTGAAAGATGTTTATGGTCAATAACAATAACAATATTCTGAACTTCATATAATTGGGCATAAAAATGCCATCTTCTTGTCCAGATTTCAATTATGTTTATCGGATATGAGGACTGCGAATGTAGCTTTTAATACTCCTAAAAAATTTGAAGTATAAATTTCTAAAACGGTACTATAAAAAATAAAATGCACGACTGGGTCGCACGAACTTGCTCTTGAGTTAAAGTTGCTTAAATTTTTAAGACTTTTTATATAGAAATTTGAAAAAAAAACAAAATTCGTTTTTGAAAAAAAAATAAAATAAAATCTGAAATTAAATTGCCCTCCAAAACAAGTATGCAGTTTTGATTGATATATTAACATGCATTTTTAGAAAAAAAATTTTCAAAATCATTAGAGCCGTTTTTTAAAAAACTAATTTTTTATAAATATTTTTTTGGAAAAAAAGTTTTAAAATAAAATTAGTATGCCATTTGGTAGAAATCACTAATCAACATCTAAAAACAAAATTTCAAAAAAGTTCAATGTCCCGTTTTCGAAAATTTGATTTTTCAAAAAAAAATTTTCAAATTTTTTTTAAAAATCCAAAAATTATTTTTTTCAAAATTTTATTTTTGGTTTATATTTAAATTATATAAATGCTTCTTCACAAAAAGTTTCATTGAAATCGAATAAGCAGTTTCGGAGATAATCGGATTTGAAAAAAACGGTTCTATGGCAGGTACCGTTAATAATGATTTTCAAAAAAAATATTTTCTATTGAAAGATAGACTTTAGCTTAAAACTAACATTTAAATTTTTTAAACAAAATCGTTAGAGCCGTTTTCGAGATATTTCAATTTTACTAAAATCGGTATATGACAAGTACCGTTATTTTTGGTCCAAAAAAATTAATTCCAAAAACCCCTCTGGAGAGTCGCCAAATAACGCTACATACCAAGTTTGACATTAATCGGTCCATCCGTTTAGGCTGTAGCTCCTTATACAGACAGACAGACAGACAGACTGACAGACAGACTGACAGACTGACAGACTGACAGACTGACAGACTGACAGACTGACAGACTGACAGACTGACAGACTGACAGACTGACAGACTGACAGACTGACAGACTGACAGACTGACAGACTGACAGACTGACAGACTGACAGACTGACAGACTGACAGACTGACAGACTGACAGACTGACAGACTGACAGACTGACAGACTGACAGACTGACAGACTGACAGACTGACAGACTGACAGACTGACAGACTGACAGACTGACAGACTGACAGACTGACAGACTGACAGACTGACAGACTGACAGACTGATAGACAGACTGACAGACTGACAGACTGACAGACTGACAGACTGACAGACTGACAGACTGACAGACTGACAGACTGACAGACTGACAGACTGACAGACTGACAGACTGACAGACTGACAGACTGACAGACTGACAGACTGACAGACTGACAGACTGACAGACTGACAGACTGACAGACTGACAGACTGACAGACTGACAGACTGACAGACTGACAGACTGACAGACTGACAGACTGACAGACTGACAGACTGACAGACTGACAGACTGACAGACTGACAGACTGACAGACTGACAGACTGACAGACTGACAGACTGACAGACTGACAGACTGACAGACTGACAGACTGACAGACTGACAGACTGACAGACTGACAGACTGACAGACTGACAGACTGACAGACTGACAGACTGACAGACTGACAGACTGACAGACTGACAGACTGACAGACTGACAGACTGACAGACTGACAGACTGACAGACTGACAGACTGACAGACTGACAGACTGACAGACTGACAGACTGACAGACTGACAGACTGACAGACTGACAGACTGACAGACTGACAGACTGACAGACTGACAGACTGACAGACTGACAGACTGACAGACTGACAGACTGACAGACTGACAGACTGACAGACTGACAGACTGACAGACTGACAGACTGACAGACTGACAGACTGACAGACTGACAGACTGACAGACTGACAGACTGACAGACTGACAGACTGACAGACTGACAGACTGACAGACTGACAGACTGACAGACTGACAGACTGACAGACTGACAGACTGACAGACTGACAGACTGACAGACTGACAGACTGACAGACTGACAGACAGACAGGCAGACAGACGGACTTCCGGGACCCACTTTTTTGGCATTGTCTACCATCGTAATGTCATGGAAAAATGTTATCTCAACTTTTTTTTTTGTACGAATGCATAACTTGATATATAGTACCTATATCGCAAGTAAAAAGTTGAGATAGCAATTAAACATGATATTACGATGATAGACAATACGAAAAAAGTGGGTCTTGAAAGCCCATCTGCCTTGCAGGATGTCTGTTGGTCTGAATTAGGAGCTACATTAGCCTAAACGGATAGACTGATCCACTTCACCAAAAATAACGTATCAAAAATAACGGTAGGTAAATAGCCATATACCAATTTTCAAAAAGTTTATTATTCTCAAAAAAAAAAAAACGACTTCTACAATTTTGATAAATTAATCCAAGTAATAGTTTTTAGACACCTTCTATCTTTAAACGAAAAAAGTTTTATGTTTTGGATTAAAAAAAATATAAAATTTCTATTTTTGAAAAATCAAATTTTCAAAAAACGTGACATTCTGTACACATTTCCACAGCCTTATAGAATTCTGAAAGTTGTTTTTTTTTTTTTGTTGTTTTTAGATCTCACCTAGAAAGTGTTCCTCCCTAAAAATTTTCAAACTATTCCAAATATAACTCGAAAACGGCTCTAAAACTATTTTGATTAAGCTTTCATTCAAAGCAATTGCAATAAAATTGCATTTTTAGTTTTTCTCACAAAATTCAAATACCTACCTAACAAAAAAAAAAAATTTAAGAAAATGTTGCCCTATGTAAATGTCGGCTCTTTCCCAACATCAACAAAATTTCTTTAAAATTTATAATAACTGCAAGAGCAAGTAGGTACGTGCGACCCAGTCATGCATTTTATTTAATTTTTGTTCACAGATTTATTTATACAAAAATTAGTTTTAGGGCTAAAACGATTTTGAAATTTTTTTTTTTTTTTCTAAAAATGTATCGAAAAGAGTTAAAGTGCATACTTTTTTTGGAGCTCAATTTCACTCAAAATGTTCTTGTTTTCATTTGAAAAACGAATTTTATGTTTCTCTTTAATTTATTTTTCAGATATTTACCTACAAAATTTCTATACACAAAGTCTGAACAATTTTAGCAACTTTAACTCTAAGATCAAATTCGTGCGACCCAGCCGGTTATTTTATTTCTTTTATTCACAAATAAATTTGAAGAAAATTCATGAAATCCGTTTTGAAAATGTTATTTAAAAAAAAATTCTTTTGAAGTTTATTTAAAAAATCCAAAGTTGATATTTTTGAATTTTTTTTTTAAATTTTTAAACTAAAGATACTAAAACTTTTTTTATATAAAGATTTTCGTTGAAATCGGTTAAATCGTTAACGAGAAAGTTAGAAAATAAAAAAAGGTGTAATGACAAGTTCCATAAATAATGGTTTAATAAATAGTATTTTTATTTCAAAAGGAAACCCTTTTATGCCATAGTGCTTATATTTTTTTATTCAAAATTGTTTGAGCCGGGAAAAATTACACGGTGTAACACTCAAAATATACGCGGGCTGTAGTCGCACTGATTACGAAACGGTATTTAAAAAGTCCCTAACACCCCCAAAATCTGGAATTAGGGGCAACAAACGGTTTTTTTTTTACCTTCACCCATTAAAAAAAATCTAGCTTCGTCAAATTTTCACCCTTCTGTTTCTCTTAGGAGATAAATATACCTTTTCAACAATGTATAAAACATGTAATTCGGTTAAACCACCTAGAATTAATAAGCTGTCAAAGTTCAAAAATTCCATTTTTTTCGTCATTTACCCAACTTCGATTTCAAATTAAAGTATTTATTTTCACAACAGCATGCTGTTTTAAAAATATATTCTTAAATAATATTTATTTCCAAGTCAAACGATGTATTTTTTATGAAAAACAATTTAAAATTGGCTTAGAAAAAAAAAATTTTCGATTTCAACCCAGTTACAGAAATTAGAACTTTTAGGTATAGAACAAAAATGTTATTTCGGCACGTAGTAGGATAACTTGGGTGCCAGGATTTGATAACAGGTTTTTGTAGAGGCGTTCAATACAAACATTTTTTTCTTTGAAAGGGTCTATCTAACCCCGTTTAGGTGAGAGGGGCAGTTTTCTAAAAAAAAATTAACAAAATCAAAAAAAATTATTAAAAAACAACGGCAACACTTACAGTAATAAATGATACCATTTCCGAAAGGAAAAATTGTATATTTCATTCTAATTTTTAAATCAATGCATAATAGCCAATAGTTATTGAAGTAATCGATTTCAATGTTAAAATTTAGAATCCATTAAAAAAAGTTAACGTATCTGCTGGAATTTTCAGTCCTCTGAACCTTTAATTGCCAAATATTTAGGTACAATTGTTAGAATGAAATTTTATTGAACACATATTTGAAATGAAACAATTCAACTAAAATCTAATTGTCTGTAGGTATATACAAGTTGAACAATTTTAATCTTATGCCAAAGGTATTTTGAAAAACTTTTTTGGCCCAAACCACCAACCAAAATCATTTCACTTTCTCAAAAACCCAATTCCAAGTTTAGCAATCTATTTTAATTATCTACCCGAAATTCTTAGTCCTTTAAAAACTCTCTTTCTCTCTTTTTATCGTTAAAAGATGCCTATCCTTTATTTCCTCCCTACAAAACGATGCCTAAATGCCCAATAAAATTAAATTTAGTCCTCAAAAACAATGTTTTCATCGTATATTTTTAAGTCTTAGCTGAAAGAAGAAAAAAAAATTTATACAACAAGTATTCAAATAAAAATAGAAAACCAGCAAACTTATTTCCAAAGCTATTAACGTGAAAATAATGTCCTTCGAAATTCTTGTCGTTCAAGTAGGTACTTAGGACCATCATTCTAACGGTACGGGTATATTAGAAATAAAACAAAAAAAATAAAAATAAGTACTGTCCCTCTGGGGATAAATGACCCACGCATTGTCCATTTATTCGTCCTCATGATGCAAACAGCCTGAAGAGAATTAAACAAATTTTATTTTATTTTCCGAAAAGATATTTTTTGGGGACCCAGGCTTAATATTGAAAAGCAGAGAAGATATTTAATTGAAACAGAATTTGCTTTTTTAAGCAGAGCACACAAAAAAAAAGTTTGAATAATTAAGATTTTTTGCAGCGATATACCATCTTAATTGTTTGCCTTAAGGACATTCTCTAGTTTATGTCCATCACTCTCTTGCCTATTCCACACACAGAGCTTAGTTTTGGAAGGAAAATAAATCTAAAAAAAAAGGGATTAACCCAACCCATCCCAAGACTCTCGACCAAGATAGAAAGACAATCTAATGGATGACAAACAGATATATAGAAAATACCGACAATTACCCATGTTACTTCCGCTAAATTTAAGTCCTTTTTAGTGTCGTCCTGGATGATATTCTGAATGGCTATGGCAACGAACGATGACAATTTTTCTTTTTTTCTTTTTTTCAATTTACCCAAACTCAAATGGACAAACAAAAAGTAAGTTTGTTCTTCCTCGGATGTCTCCACAAGTAAATTTGTTGAAAGAAAATGAAACAGAAACCTTCTACAAGGATCTTCGAAGGATAACACGCGACTTAAGAACTGAGCGTGGGAATTCTTATGACGGTTTGGTAAAATGTTGTCGAAATAAGACGACAAAAAAACAATGATGTCATCGAATTAAGCCAAAACTGTAGATTTTCTCAAGAAGAAGTCCTTATTCAAAGGACATATTCATGTGGGGGCGATACCAGACAAGGTAGACCATTGTAAAAAGCTATAAAAACAATAGAATACGAGCCAAGAAATGAGTGCCAGCAAGTTTCACTTATTTTTGTGTTTTATTTATTCATCCATCAAGGATATGGAAATTATTTTTGAGATCATATCTCTGCGCCTAGACAAAGGACGAGTTCAAAAAAAGCACACCAAAAAAATATAGGAAAAGGAAACAAAAACAATGTGAAAAAATAATAAGAATCAAATGTCTGTCTGTGTTTAAGGGAATTTCCTGTCAAGACATTTTGCGTTTATTCAAGGAAGATTTTATGTTTTTTTTGCCAGGAAGTGTGGTAAGAGTACCCGTGCAGAGTTATGCGGCTGTAAGTAGTAATGGAACATAATAATATTGTGTTTAAGTTTTTTTTTTTTTTTTGTATATTTGGTAATAAAACACAGTCAGTCATGTTGAAAATTGTGAGATTTATTGGCTTGACATTGAGTTCATATTATCTGTCACTTTGTCAGGCAATTATTAGCATGTATGAGTTTCAATATACAAAGCTACTGTACATTATTGTGAATATTTTTTGGTAAAAAGTTAAAAAAACGAACATGACACAGAAAGGACCAGGGACCTGGTAGAATGGGAAAAGTGGTTTTAGTCAGATTTTGATGGGTTCGACTTCCTATCGCGAATGTAAGCCGAGTTAGCAGGCTTTGAACAAGAAAAACCTTTAGAAGATTAATCATTTTTTCGTTGAATATGGCGTAGAAAAATAAAAAAATTATGGAACTAAAGATTTTTTATGTATTTGAGCGAGCATGTTTGTTCCACTGTAACTTCTAATCCACACATAGGCCAGTCATTACCTATGTCAGAAAAAACGGCTTAGAAATGCAAAATGACTGAGAAAGCTAAATTGTGGATATGTTGTAGGGGATGCTTAAAAAACTTAACTTGAAGTTCTCGACCAAGATTTCGTATGAGCCTTTTTCCGCAATAACTTTATGACAATAACTCGGCTATCCTTCGAGATACGAAAATTACAAGCAGCTTTTTTGTAGCTTTTACTGTATGTTCTACAATTCATGCATATACACATTTTTTGCGTATCATGAACCGTTTTCGAGATATCGATAAAAAAATTGTAATTTTCTTGTAATTTTCGTATCTCGAATAATAGCCGAGTTATTGTCAAAAAAGGTATTAGCTATGTAATGTTTTCTAATATGACACCCTCTGGACGGAAAAATCATAAATTATCCAATTCAGTTTTCGGACAAAATTTTTGTTTACCTGCATTATTTTTGGAATTATTATTAAATAAAGTATTTTGGTCACCGAAGAAAACAAAAGAAGCAAAAAAAAAAAAAAGTGACATAAGCGCAAAAAACGACAAAAGCAAAAAAAAGTGATAAAAAGCAACGAAATGCGACAAAAGATGCAAAATTGACAAAACGGCAAGAAATGCAAGCACTACAAAAGCAATAAGGTTGACAAACGCGACAAAGCCACAAAACCCTTAAAACAGGAAAGAGTGACAGGGACCATTAATCAAGAAAATCGGCAAGCAAGGGACGACAAAAGCAAAAGCGACAAATACGACAAAAACAGGAAAAAACCGACGATTGCAAAAGTAGCGACAAGTCAGAAAAAAGCGAAAAAACGACAAGAATGAAAATATCGTCGAAATTGACAAAGAGGGACAAAAGCAATAATATCATCAAAAGCGTAAAGAGTGACAAAGACCATGATGCGGCAAGCAACAAGAGCGACAGAAAAGACAAAAAACCAAAATAACATCAAAAGCGGTTAACGCGAAAATAGCGACAGGTCGAAAAGAGCGACAAAAAATGACGAGAAAGCAGACAAAGGCGAAAAAATTAAAAGACTTGAAATAGCTTCTGTAAATCTTTTCTTGAAGCTACAATGGATGGTATTATATTGTTCATTTCCTTTTCTGAGAGGTTCATAGTGATTTCCGTAAGGGAGAGTGCGTACGAAAGTAACATGTGGCAATTGTAACACTGGGTTTCAACAAGACTCATTTTGCGCAATTAAGTCCTGAATGCACTCACAAAAATCCACACGTCAAATAATCAACTGTGCCAAATAAAGTTGAAAAATCGAAATTTCTATACAAAAAAAAAATTTGTCTGTGGTGCGTTTTTTTGTTATATTTTTTTCAATCATCATTTTTTGATAAAGTGGTAAAAGCTTAGACAAAGTTCATTGAAACAAATGGTGTTTATTTTTTTATAATCGCCATAATAGTTTTTTTTTTAAATTTTTGTTATTTATATAAAAAAAAAAGATGTGGACGGTTGTAACATTTTTTGTGTGGACGTTTGTAACATGTTACAATTTTGATTTTATGTAGGGTCAAACTATACAAAACGCCCCACTTTTTTTTAATCTTCAATAAAACAAAAAAAAATAAAGGAAATTAATAGTTTTTTTGGTAAATATAATAAGGATAGTCTTTTTTCTTACTTTTGGCATATTCATATGTACTAAAATATGTTAGCATATATTATATATGAATCGTTTAAAAAAAGTTCATGTGGGGCGTTTTGTATCTCATTTGCTGGGTAAAACGCCCCACACCAGTGACAAAACGCCCCTAAGGAAAAAGTAGGTACAAATGTACTAAATTAGAATAATTAAATTAATTGATTTTGGAATATAGAATTTTGAGATGCTTTGCGGCCGCAAATGTTGCAATCTGGTATGTATACATGGTAACAAAAAATCGTGCAACGCCATATGGCACGATATGCGCTGAAAACTAAACTTCTTTAAAAAACGGTCCTAATTTTCGTTTTTGACCATAATGGCCGCAGTGTCGTCTTTTTGTAATTTAATGCAATTCTTAAGCATATAGCAAAAAAAAAAATTTTAATGAGTATTTTACTTCATAATTTACTGGGGCGTATTACACTTACTGTACTGGGGCGTTTTGTAAAGTGTAATACGCCCATGCAAAAATATAGCAATCCAAACTGATTTCAAGGAATTGCCAAAAAAGGACTAAGAAGCCCAATTTTTGAACTTTCAAAATATATATATCAATTTGATATGGTCTTTATACTTTTTGAAAAAATGAAATTTTGTCTGCGCTCTCCGCAATATGTTTTGGTCCCAAATTTTTGTTTTGCAGTTTTTTTCTTTTCAGGGCACACAGATTACTACAACTCAATAACACAATTGACGAGCAACTTAAATTAGTTTGAACAGTTTTCGTTTTGTTTGTCTAACAACACCTGTGTGCGTACGAGACTGTTGGGGCGTTTTGTAAACTGGGGCGTATTGTATAGTTTTACCCTACAGTGACGAGGAAAAGTGGTCAAATGTTTTGCCATTTTGGAATTTTTTTTTAAACTTTGTGTGTTTCTTACATAAATTAATTCATTTTAGTTTTATTATTTTTATTACCTTAATTCTGCTCGTTTTGAAATAAGCCTTTTGTTTCAATGTATTAAGTGTACTAGAACTAATTTTTACCACTTTTAACAATGCCTCGAGATACGATCTATCAATCTGTGAAGAAATAATTTGAAAATTCAGTCGTATTCCAGCTTTTTGGAAAGTTCAAAGCTCATCACTGTATTTTTTTACTGCCCTTACAATTTCTTCAAAATTTTCAACAGATTTTCAGCCATATTGGATCAGGACCTTATGCTGACTACGACATTGTCTAAAACTTCTGATTTCCGAAGCAATATTTGACAATTTTTTGGTGGTGGTGACACAAAATATACAAATTGTTACTTTCGTAGCCACTCTCCCCTACCTATCTTTTTGAACCACCATCTCATTTTTGTATAGCTAGACCACCTTCTCCCAGACCCGTAGAATTTTCTAAGACTGTTTTGGAAATGTCACCAATGTTCACAAAATCATAACCAATTTTGTTATTTCATTTTGAAAACCAAATTACCAAGATGGAATTTAAACTAAAAATCAAAATAACCCCTACAAAAAAAAAAAAACGAGATAGGTAAATAAACAAAAACAAATCAAAAATAATATTCATATTCCTAGAAAAAAATCTCTTCACATTATATCCGACCTAACCTACAGACACATATGACATCCTTTTCCTCAAAAAATATGAAATAAAATTAAAAAAAAAAAAAATAATACAAATCCTTGAAAATTATCCTCACATATCAATCTTGACTTATGTCATCTTAATCGCAAATTTATTCCGACATCACATTCGGAAACATTCAAAATGTAATTCAAAAAATTCTCCAGATATGTATGAAAAAAAGGAAAGAAAATTCCCTCTAAACGGGTACACACACATTTTTATGTAGGTACCATATAAATACAAACCAACCCTTCTCTTCTTCACCCAGAAAGGAAAAAGCAAATTCAAAACAAGAAAAGGAAGCTGATCCAATTCCTGTGAAATTTTAATCGGCAACTTTCACTCGGCACGCTGCTCTCTCGTTCATAGTCGGAGTCGTAGTCATACAAAACAGAAACGTGAATCCGGATTTAAATGTCTATCCTCCCCTCCCTTCTCTGTAAGCCCCCTCTTTCAGTTTAGTAACGCGACGCGACGGCAAAAGTAGCACCAAAAAAAAACCAAACGAATGAAATTTATACCAAAAATCGTTCTTTTACAACTCGACCCGAACCGACCTCTCCTCAGAGCATTTTGCTCATTCAAATCATCAACAACAACAACAAAAAACAAACAACAACAAAAAAAAGCAACAAAAAAACAATGACGACCTCCACACCGCTGAGAAAAAGAGGGTCATTCGAAGGAGTACACAAAACCACAAACGTGACGGGTTTATATGCAAATTTTCGAACCCAAGCCATCAAACCAACGAACTAACCAAACACCATTCACCAGAACTATCACAGGACCTCCCCTCTCCCGCTTTCCCCCTCTTATATAGCCTTCATGTGTTGTTCATTCCAATCAAATGCTAACATCCTTTTCTACGAACAGTCCTTACGTACAGTAGCAGAGAAGTCCTAGGATACACTGTCGTCACCAGCCAGCACCAACCAGCGTCGTAGTTCGTTCACGATGTTGTCGTCCTCTCATTGTCATAGCTGCTGTGTGTGAATCCGGGACGGGATCCTTTCTCCATTATGCCTCGTTGTCGTTGCCGGCTATAGGACTCTTGTCGTAGTCATTTTTGTGAGACAAGTTGTTTTGTCGGTTAGAGCAATGCCAGGATACTAACTACACCCGCCAGGATACCTCCGGCAGAGAAACCTGCCAGATTCCACACTTGAACGAACGAAATGGAACATCACG
Organism: Episyrphus balteatus; assembly: GCF_945859705.1. Taxonomy (NCBI): domain Eukaryota; kingdom Metazoa; phylum Arthropoda; class Insecta; order Diptera; family Syrphidae; genus Episyrphus; species Episyrphus balteatus. Next base: position 66,009,754 of record NC_079137.1, on the reverse strand, counting down.
AACGTCGTACATATACAACCCAACCAGTTACACAGTTTTGCCATCGTTACAGCAAAAGCTTCAGCGTACCAGAATGTAGGTAATGTATATCGGGTTTTTCGTGAGGGAGAAAGAGTGAAGGCATCGCATGAGACTAGAAGGAAGATGACACAAAACAGCTCCAGAAGCCCCCAAGGGAGGTAGATGGTGGATTCGGTATATTATAGTTCTGGGGTGGTGGCAGGATGATGATGATGATGATGATGCTATCATAGAGGGCGACCGACGTGTGTCCTTGTACCTACTAAACCACATTTTCTCGCATAGGGACCAAGCGGCTTCCAACTCGTAGGTTCTATAGAATTAAAATAGGGAAAGCGTTTTTGCGACGAAAAGAAGCCTTTAACGCTAAGTGACACCAATAACTTTGGCCTCCTTTGAGATACTTAAATTTTAGGTTTTTATCCCTGCTCTTGTTTTACAGACACTTCCACACATACACATGTCCCTAAAATTCTTAGTAAAAACCACAGAGCAGAAATTATATACGTTCGCGTTTTTCACATCGCACGAAACGGTTTTAAGTTTTCATTTGATAAATATCGTGACTATTTACAGGAAATGCGCAAAAATGGGTTAGGGTAGTAGGTATACGTTAGTGCTGACGGATTAATGGACACAAGAGGCGGTTTTTGCTTAAAAGTAATGACCCACTTGAAAAATTATGCCAGTTGACTAATTTTGAAGAAAATTCTTAATGGCGGTATTAGGTTTCAGAAGGGAATTTTAGGTGTTTTTAAGTTGGGGAGTGTTTTGTGTCCTAGTTAAAGATGAAACTATATCCCAGCTGACTTCTTTATCGAGAGGTTATAAGAGGGTTTGCTATTGTGCTTCTTCTTTGTAAGGGTTATTTTATGGAGTCAAATATCAGTGTAATGAAGACATTTTTGAATTAGTTTTTGGGATCACATAAGCTTATTTCTTTAGTAGATAATAAACGTTATTGACTTTAGCTTAAAATACTTAAAAACTGAAATTAGGTTAAAGAGTTGATGATACGGTTAATCGTTAGACTTTTAAATCGAATTTCAATTAGATTGATTGTACCTTCGTTGAACTAACGGTAACTGCAATTAAGTTTGAATACGCTAAAAATATAAATCAACTTTAAATCAACGAAAACCACTTGAATTTAACTATTTTTTGATAATGAATTTTTTTTAAATCAAAGTAAAACGACGTTAGTTTTAGTAGATTTTTAAACATAAATAAATGTTAAATGAAAGTTTTTATATTTCAACCAATTAAGGGAGTAGATATTGTCCTTAGCTACCACAGAGACTCACAATGGGTTTTGGAGACTTTATGCAAAAAATATTGAGCAATTTGTGATGAAAATTTGATAGCAGACACAACAATCTCATGAAGAACTAGCAAGTCAAGTTTTCCGTAACCATTTTCACGTGTGAGTGTAATAAGTCGGCCGCAATGAAGGGGCCCTTAATTTTTTGTTGAACCTGAAAAAAACCCTTGAAAAATGAAATGCACGACTGGGTGGCAGGTATTTCCTCTTAAGACATATCTTTTCAAATGTTTTTGACTTTCAAACAAAGTGTGACATCTTTAAAAAAAATTTAAATTGTTTCTTTTTTTAACAAAACAAAAAAAAAACTAATTCCTTCTCATGGATATCATATAGTCAAAACTGGACCAAATTAAAATGAGAACACAACGGAGGCACTAGCTTTCAAATAAAGAATAATTAAAATCGGTTCGACCCAGTCGAAAGTTTAAAGGTAAAAAAAGAGATTGTCTGTAAATCCGGTTTACGGAAGATGATTTTACGTGATAACGTCGTCAGAAAACAGGTTGTGTGCTTTTGTTAAAAATGAGTCAATTGAAGCGTTTATTTTTTTCAAACAATCATAATTTACAAGAAAACGCTAAAAAAAAAATACCTTTTTTATTTTGTCATTATATTAATTTTTTTATTTTAAAAGCTTACAAAAAAAATTATGCAATTTAAAAGCCAAGTATTTCTTCTTAAGAATAAAACCATTTTTAAATTTCTACAATGCACAAAAAGTATAAAAATAATTTATTGAAAACAATCATTTTCATAAAAAAAAGCAAAAAAACATGAATTTTTATCTTCGCACGTCATTAATTCCAATTTTTTCCTTTACAACCTACAATAATTTTTTTTACCATGTGAAAGCTTATTATTTTACCTTTCGTATGAAGTATCAATCTCATTTTAAAGATGCCTACAAGAGAAGTTAGAATTTTTTAAAGTCAACCATGTCGAATTTCCAGACCGAGATTACTGTACTTCCCACACTGGTGGCTGTTCGGGGGGCAACAGATCTCCACTGGTGTTTTGAGATTTTTCGCAAGTTTCTTGATTTAACATTGTGTAGCTTGTAGTTAGCCTACCGTTATGTGTGATATACCAAATGAAAGGTAATTGTATCAGGATGCTCATAAAGGTTTAATAAAATTTCTATCTGCTCTTGGTCAAAAGTTATAACCTGTTGAATTCTAAAATTGTATTTTACCGTTATCTCAAAATTGTGTTTACGGACACATTTAGCCGTGGTCATGGTCTATCATTACTCAGTATACTTTATTCCTGTATCTATTAAAGAAAAAAAGATAAAAATAAAAAACGATGAAAATTAGTTAAAAACGGTCAAAAAACGTTTTTATTAAGAACTTGTGTCTTCCGTTATTCAGTCAAAACTCACTAAACGATTCCAATTTTTTGCACATGTATGCATAAGGCCACACATGTCCTATAAGTTTGAGATTTTTTGAACTCTCCAAAAAAAGCTAAAAATCAAAAACTACCCAAAATTACCTCTAAAAAACAAGGTGTTTTTCAAAAATTCATATTTCGAAACGCAGAGTATTGGAAAAAATCCATATGAGACGCCTACTTGTTTTTCCTTTATCTTTCACCTGGCACCTTTAGAATTGTCAAAAAAAATTTTCACTACCCAAAATCATCATTTTGTCACGTGTAAAACGTTCAAACAAAACGTTATAGCTTAGTTTAAAAATTTTTGAGAATTTTTTCTTTAATGCAGTTATTCTTATTCTCATCTATCTATAGCAAAAAAATCAACTCTCTACAACTTCGCGTTTAGATTTTAGCTCAAATTTCATCTTTCCGTTTTACCCCTGTTTACCCTATTAAATGACGGAATTTTTAAAAATCCTTCATTTGGATTAAGCTTTAGGTTATTATCTTTCATATAAGCTATAGAAGATTTTTTTATCTCTAATAGTTTATTTTTAATTTTTAATTGAAATTTTTTGCCGCACAACGAAAGTGCTAGAGTGGAACCGGAGAAAATGGCGTCAAGTTTTAGGTATATACAATTTTTTTTTATATCAAAATTGTCATAGAATTATTTTCTTTACTTCTAACTTTCTCCAGAATGACTACCGTTTCCAAAAAAAATTTGTATAGGGAAGCGTTTGAGTAGCTGTATTTTTACTTAACTTTTTTTTTCTTTTAAAATTTCTTTCCAAATTAAAATAAAATAATTCTTTTATTAAATGATATTTTGCGCAAAAAAATAATTTCTTAGCTCCCATCTGCCAATAAGGCTTTGTTAAAAACTTCGGTCGTTAATGTTCAAATTTCTAAAAATTTTAAAAAACCTCATGCTTATAATTGTGTTGAGTTTAAGTAAAGTATCTTGAAAATAAATACAGTATAAATAATTCGAAAGGACAGCTACAAGACTAAATTCACAATTCTATGAAAGTTGTTATTTTACTAAAGCTTGCTAAAGGAATATGTTTTTCATTATTTTAAAATACATATATTCACAAAGAAATTTGACACTACTTAATTGTAGCACAGCTTATCAACTTGGAACAACCCAGAGCGCCAGAACCAGCAAGTTAAAGACTACAAAATTTTCATTTGATTTTTTTTTATTTTCCATAATAATAATTATTACCATAGCCATTAACATCATAACTGTTGTAACCATCAAATTCATAATTATTAGCATAGCCATCAACATAAAAACTATAGTCTTCTGGTTCTTCATCAGTATCTGTTTCAAATACAACAAGCTATTTACCGGCTGCAGCCCCTGCAAGACCCATTTGTCCGGTTGGTCCTGGTGGACCAGTTGGTCCTAATGGACCAGGTGGTCCAATCGGTCCAATTACACCTCTTGATCCAGACGACCCAACAGGTCCTTGTGGTCCAGGGAAACCAGGTCTTCCATCTGCTCCAGTTTCACCAGGTGGACCCATTTGTCCCGGTGGTCCGGGTCTTCCTTCTTCACCACGTTCTCCACGGTTACCAGTTGGTCCTTTAGGACCAGCTTGACCTGGGGGACCAGGTGGTCCTGGTGGTCCAATAGCCATTTGTTGTTGACCAGAAATAATCAATGGTTGCGAACTGCCTGCACCAATAGCAGCACCAATCGCACCAAAAGCTCGAGGCTTGGTAGCGTAAGCTAGAGAGAAACCTTAAAGAAGAAATAATTTTATGATTATTAAAAAAAACTGCCTTCAAAGTTTGTAAAAAGGATGGATTCTTACAAAAAACAATTGGCAAAAGAATCTTCATTGTTGAATGAGTTATGTTTGGTTTATGATTGATGAGAGCCATTTTATACTCAAAAAATCTTGAATCCCATTCTTTTTGAAGATGAAAGATTGCAATCTTCAAAGAAATGCTATAAAAATGAAAAAAAGCAAAAAGACGTTGAGTGAATAATATCTCACAAATCAGAAAGAAGAAATAGAACCGTTATTTTGTGGCTACACGAGCTGATTTTTAACATTTTGATAAGAAACCACAAACATTTAGACCGCACAAACAAAAAATTCCCCTTAATAGCTTTATAGGTCTATGGAATCATTAAATTAAGTTAGGTTACCACCTAGACATTAATTGATCTACTCTAGATTACCACTTTTTTTTATGATTGTTTGGAATCAAGACAGGGTTGTTATATAGTTTTTTTTTACGTTCCTAAAACAAAAGATCGCCTTTGAGTTTGTTTGAGACGCTTAGGTAGCAATAATGCTTCCATAAGGCTTTTAAGATAAGACTTTAGTTTCTATAAGGCTTTAAAGAAGCAAAAATTGGGAAAAGTTAGGAAAGAAGATCGCCTTTAAAAAGTTTGTTTGAGACCTAAACGCTCAAATAAAAAAAATGCAACAATAAGGCTTTAAAGCCAGGACTTTAGTTTCGGTAAGACCTTTAAGAAGTAAAATTTTTGAAAAGTTATTAAAGAAGATCGCTTTTGAAAAGTTTGTTTGAGACCTCAACGCTTAAATAAAAAAAGGCAACAATAATGCTTCCATAAGGCTTTAAAAACAGGACTTTAGTTTCGGTAAGACCTTAAAGAAGTAAAATTTTTGAAAAGTTAGGAAAGAAGATCGCCTTTGAAAAGTTTGTTTGAGACCTCAACGCATAAATAAAAAAAGGCAACATTAATGCTTCCATAAGGCTTTAAAGATGAGAATTTTGTACCTACTAAGCTTTATAGAAGAAAATATTTTGAAAAGTTCGAAAAAGGTCCAAATGACAGTTAAGAATTTCAGGGGTCCCAAAATACAAAGATTTTAAATACCTACTCCATTTAAAACCCTATAAGATTTTAAACTTTAAATAAGTATAACAACCCTGTTCCAAATTTCCAAATGATCATACCTTTCTTTTGTAGTCACAATTACAAAAAAGATCAAATCTCATTAAATTCATCAAATACCTGATTACTAACAAAAAAAAAAAAACTCAAACAATTTCCAACAGTTGCGGTATGAAAAAGGCGCAAAAGGCAAACAAAAAGTTTAACACAATAAAATTACGGTGCCGACATGACGACGGATGATCGTCGTCATCACTTCAAATCACTTGGTAACGCATCCCACTAAACAAAAAGTAACAAAAAAAAAAACATTTCAAAAGATATCTGCTACATCATTGTACGAGCTCTGCGGTCGGGTCGGTCATTCAATGATATTGATGGGTGTAGTACTCATTAATTTGAGATCATCCGCGTTCGCGGGCAATTTAAAGTTGAATTTCTATATGAGTGAAGTTAGAGAGAAGAAGTTGTGTGTAGGAATTGTTAACAAACAAAAAGTGAGAAATTGTATCGAAATCATGGGTAAACATTATCAACAATTCTTTTTTGAGGTCTGGAAATAAGTTTACATGAACTTGGGGATACGTTTGCTTATAATATTCTCATCTTGAGAGTTGGGTCACATAATTAAGTTCTACATGATTTCGAAAAAAAAAAAAAAAAATGATGCAACAGTTTTGTGAAGATGAAGAAGAAATATCTTTAGGTACTTTACCTGTAATAATAAATAATTCCCTTTTTTGTTTGATTTAATAGTGTGTTGGGCAAGAAAACCCTAGATGGTGATTTTCGATCTTTTAAATATTTTTTATGCAGCTTAGTGAAAGTTGACAAAAATGAAAAAAAAAAAAATTTTCTCAGATTTTCGAAAAAAATCCAAGGTAGTCCAAAAAAAAGTATTTGAACAAAATTTACTCCAAATTCATCGAGTGAGACAACGTTACTTTGAGGTCTGGTTGCTGAGTTATTTGAATCCAAATATGTTTTTTTCCTATTTTTCTTACATCTGAATTTTGGAAGCCGATATCTTCGGACCAAAGTCTCAAAACAAGTTTTGGTTAACAGGTATGTGTTCATAGAGGGTAAGTCTATACTTTTAGGTATAAAAGTTACAAATTTTTATTTTTCAGATTTTCGATTAAAATCCTTGCCAAAAAAAAATGGATTTTCAAAAATTTCCCTCAAATCCATCGAATGATACATCAATAGAAAGTTCTCTTTAAACTCCAATGATATGTGAAAACTAAAACTTAAACTGAGGTCTCGTTGTTGAGTTATTGGAATCCAAATATAGCTTTTTTTAAAACTTTTTTCAAACTTTGGAAGCAGATATCTTCGGACTAAAGTTTCGAAACAAGTTTCGGTTAACAGATATGAGTTCATAGAGAGTAGGTCTATGCTTTAACGTACAAAAGTTACAAATTTAAATTTTTCAGATTTTCGAAAAAAATCCAAGGTTAACAGCTTGTCGAAAAAAATGAATTTTAAACATTTTTCCAAAAATCAATCGAGTAAGACATCGCTATAGAAAGGTCTCTTTAAGCTCTATTAACATATGAAAACCAAAAGTTCCATTGAGGTCTCGTTGCTGAGTTATTTTAATCCAAATATGGTTTTTAGTTCCTCTTTTCAAACTTTGGAAGCAAATATCTTCGGACTTGATTCTCTAATCAAGTTTTGGTTTACAGATATAAGTTCATGATGAGAAGGTCTATACTCTTACACTGAGCCAAAAAACAACGTAAAATCAATCGAAACCACTTTGAATCAATGGAAAATCACTACATTTTTAGCCTAAAGTGGAAAATGATTGAATCAAAGTAGCACACTTTAAATCTAAGTTGTTCACACATTAAAAAAAATAAAAAAAAGTAAAACTGGCATCCGCTGGGGATCGAACCTGCTATACCTGGGTTGACAAGCTTGTGATTTACCACTGTGCCATCTCACTTATAATAATTGATGTGACAAACTGTAACTTAACCATAGGACGATTTTTAGAAAATTAATGAATATATTTTTCACCATTGATTCAATGTAGAACGGATTAAAATTTACTATGCGTTTTTTCTCTGGGTGTAGGTGCAAAAGTTACAAATCTATATTTTTCAAATTTTCGGGAAAAATCAAGGTTAACCCTTGCCGAAAAAAAAATGCATTTTGCAAAACAAAATCCTCGCAATCCATTTTTTCAAGAATCAAAAATCAAGAATAACCCCTTGCAGAAATAAAATGCATTTTGAAAAAAATCCTCAAAATCGATTTTTTCTCTCAGATTTTCGAAAAAAATCAAGGTTAACCTCTTGCCGACAAAAATGCATTTTGAAAAATCCCTCGGAATCCATTTTCGGAATGGATTTTCGAAAACAAAAATCAAGTTAAACCCTTGCCGGAAAAGGTGCATTTTGAAAAATTCTCCTTATAATCCATTTTCTTCTAGAAGATTTCCGAAAAAAAAAAAAACAAATAAGGTTAATCCCTTTGCCGAAAAAAACCTATTTTTTTAAAAACTCTTGCCGAAAAAAAAACATTTTAAGAAATTTCCTGAAAAACCATATTTTTTCTTAAAAATTTTCGAATAAATGCAATCCTTTGCAGAAAAAATGCATGATGAAAATTTTTTTCCAAATAAATTTTTTTTTTGATTTTCAAAAAAAAAAACAAGGCTTGCCAAAAAATGCATGTTGAAAAATTTTCCTCGAAATTCAATTTTTTTTTCATTCAGATTTTCGATAAAATCCAAGGTTAACAGCTTAACCGAAAAAATACATTTTGAAAAATTCTTTCAAATCCATTTTTTTCTTTCAGTTTTTTTGAAAAAATCCAATGATAGACCCATTTTTCGCTTTCAGATTTTCTAAAAAAAAAAGTTAAAGTTAAACCACTTTTTCAAAAACAAAAATATATTTTTAAAATCTCCAACAAATTCATTTTTTTCTTTCGAATTTTCGAAGAAAATGCATTTTTTTAAATTCAAGTTCAAAGTCCAATTTTTTCTTACTAATTTTCGAAAATAAGCCTAAATTTCCCCAAAATTCTTTTTTTTTTTAACTAGATTTTCGAAAAAAAAATCAAGACTGACCGACTGACCCCTTGTCGAAATAAATATATTTTCAAAAACTTTTCCAAATCCATTATTTTTTCAGATTTTCGAAAAAGGTTAGGTAACACCTTTTCAGAAAAAGTAAATTTTGAAAAACTAGTGCCAAAAAAAAGCATTTTGAAAAATTTCCTTGAAATCAATTCTTTTGTTTCGGATTTTCGAAAAAAATCTATTTGCCGAAAAAAAAATGTATGTTAAAAAACTCTAGCTGAAAAGAAAAAAATTGAAAAAGTTTCCTCGAAATTCATTTTTTTTCTTTCAAATTTTCGATAAAAATCCAAAAAAAAGGCATTTCAAAAATATTCCTTCAAACCATCAAAATATTCCTCCAAGACATCAAAAGAAAGGGGTTTTAAAGTAAATAAATAAATGAATAGTAAAAGATAGTTTGAGATCTGGTTTCTAAGTTATTTGCTGACGAATATCCATTTTAAAATTTTTTTTAATTTTTTCCAATTACTTGCAACACAGATTGTAAAAGTGATCTTCAAACTTCAATTGGATGTAAACAAACACCAATCAACCATAAACCGACAACAACAAAAAAAAAAAAATCGGTGCAAGCTTTCAATGCTTCAATCAGTTGAATATCGGACTGATGCAGAGCTCCCATTGTAATCCTACCGTCAGAACCAGTGTAGACCTTCTTCATTCCCATCCCATCCATGTGGATGATGATTACTAACTTATGATGATGACGATGATTGTTTGTGTGATGTGATGAAGTATTCATCAAATATGAAAGAAAACGTTCTTCTTCTCATCATCATCATCCTCGAGCTCCATCCACCTTTTGATGATGCCTTTCTGAAGAATGCCGCATCTCCAACCGTTAGTTGTTGGAGTTTCTATCATCTGTGGATTCTGGTATTGTGTGTTTATTTCTTCTGTTCGAAGATGTTATAACCTTGATCCTGATCTTGTTCTCCTTGATGACTTGCAATGGACATTCAACACGAATCAGAGTTGTCTACTTTTTCAGTTTTGTTGTTGTTGTTGTTGTTTAATTGATGTGCACCACATTAGCATTGCAGCTCTTTTAATATTATTGTTTGGCTCGATGATTAATGACCAAACGGGTATTAAATCACTCAGTAAAAAAAGAGTTCTTTTGGATCTTTTCGTTCACAGAGTGAAAAAGTGAAGATCATCAACGCTCTTTTGAAATTGAGTTCTTCTTTCAAAATGGACATCAGTGTTAGGGGGCTCTTTTTAGAACTTGTGGGATAGTGAATCAGACCTTTACCTATGCACAGGAAGTTCAATTTTCTAAGTCGATTCTAATGAGGGATCATGGTTTCTTCTTTTTTTTTTTTCTTGTTGTTGTTGCTGCTTATTTGTGTGATATAAATAAATTCTTCTAAACGATCTTGCGTGATGAGATATTAATGACAGTTTTTTTCTATCTTAAACTTCTTGTGAGTAGGTTTTGAGACTCAGAGACTCATCATGAGAAGCTTGTATTATGCTAACCGTAACCGGAAATGTTATAAATGGGGGATTATATGGGGAGCGCGAGTACCTGTTTGTTCTTTTTTGTTGTTGTCATTGTTTGCACAAGGTACATATGTAGGTATCTTTAAGTACTTTAAACGAGTTGAGAAGTAATTTTCAGGAATAGGTACCTACAATCTTTGCTTTTTTTCTATGTAAGTACTTAATCAATTGATGATATGTACTTAATTAATTGAGTTGAAGATTCATTAGCAAGTTCTTTTGAATTGCAAAAGGAAATTATGATCTATCATAAATTTGATTGCTTTAGTCCAGAGATTAACGAAAGATTTGAACTTGTGAGTAATTACATGAAGATCATTGAGTTTTTGATCATAATTGGTAGAAGGAAGTTTTATAAAATGGGTTTGGTTCTTTTCTTGAGTAAAATAGTCACGAAGTGGATTGGATTCCTTTTTTTCTATTTTTTATGCATATTTTTTTAGGCATAGTGTAAAAAGAGTTCTTTTTTGAGTTAAGGATTTGAGGAGGTTCATTAAACTCAGACAAAAAATAAATATATACCTACACACAAGCTTCACTAAGAAAAGGTGCCCTCTATTTGACGACTTCCGGAAGACAATAGAGGAACTAATTTTTCGATTTTAAATATTTTAATGGGGCAAGAAAATAAGACTAACAACTGCATTTTTAGCCTAGACTGCAAGTAATTCGCATTAAGTTGAATAGAATATTGAAACAAATTATGTTTGTCCAAATAAATTTAAAGTAAAAGCGTAAGGTTTTTTTCAGAAGATATTTAATACTAGTCCTAGAGTCTTTGAAGCTGTTATAAGTAATTTTTTGTACCTTCCCTTTTTTGAAAAATACGAAAAATGAAACGTAAAAAGAAGTATAAAAACCATAGTCAATAACAGAAATCTTTCCTAAAAAACGGAAAATAGCAAAAATATTTGCAATAAAACACAAGCACTGGTAACCGAAGTCCAGTACTACCAACATCTGCAAAATTATAAAGAAAGTCATTCTAAGGTGCCTCAAGATTTACTTAAATGACAATACAATCATTCTTCGATTCTGGTAATTTACCAAGTTTTTTGGCAACAGAAGACTACGAGCTGTCTGATATAATTTTACAACTATAGTGAAGACCCACCAAAAGCTTCAAAATTGTTAAATATTGGATCTGAAATCAGAGTATTTAGACAATTTCGTAGTCACTGACCCATTCTGGCTCAAAATCTGTTAAAAATTGAAGAAATTGTAAGGACAGTAAAAAAACACAATTCTAGCAGTGATTAGCTTTGAGCTTTACATTGCGGAAATACGACAAAATTTTCAAATTATTTCTTCACAGATTGATAGATCGTATTTCGAGGCATTGTTAAAAGTGGTAAAAATTAATTCTTTTATATTATATTGAAAAGAAAGCCTTATTCCAAAATGAGCAGAATTGGTCAAGTCCAAACATCAAAATGATGCTCTCCATTTTTGTACAATGAAGCATTTAAAAAAAAATTTTAATCAGGAAAACTAATGGTGGCATAGATAATATAGAAAAATAATAAAATTAAAATGATTTAATTTATGTAAACAACACTAAGTCTTAAACAAAAAAGTCTTTCAAAAAAGGCAAAACATTTGACCACTTTTCTACATATACAATCAATCCAACGAAATTATTTAAACAAACCCTTTTTTATAGCTTTTATATATAAATCAAAAATATAATTTTAAAAATATTTAATTTTTTATAAAAAAAAAAAACTCGAATTGTTATTATTTATTTTTAATCAAATTTTCGAAAACTCTTGAAATTTTGGATTAAGATGCTGATTTTGTACAAAATTATGGTTCAAGCGACTCACATTGAAAATCTTTACATGATTCTCACTTAATTACTCACTTGCTTACTCGGTACCAGTAATTTATGAAGAAGACAATTTTCAAATATTTTTCAATAAACTTGGTAGGTAGGTACCTACCCCATTTTAAAAAATGTTAAACAATCGAGATTTTTCAAAAAATTTCGTCAGTCATCTCAAAAAAACAAATTTATTGAACAAAAAAAAAATAAGGCACTTGCTATAAATATAATTTATGATTTACAACTTATCACTTATTACTTGTAACTTATCAGTTATCACTTATCAGTTATCACTATAACTTATCTTATCATTTATCCATTGTCACTTATCACTTATCCTTATCTTTTCTTATCACTTTTCACTTATCATTTTTAACTTATCAACTTACATGCATTACATTAAGTACATCTCCTAACATATATAAACTGAGCTGTAATGGGTTATTTGCTTATTGTAATGGAAGTCTTATGAATATTAATAATAAAGAATAAAATAATTCTAAAAATGTTTGCTGTTTTTGATAACCTAAATAATATGTATGTATTTGGATAGTAGTCAAATCAAGTTACATTAATCACTGATAAATTTAATAGAGCAATATTAGAATCGAAGACAAAATCAGTCTTAGATATGTATACCAGTAAAAACCAAAATTTTTACTCCATAATGTTCATCCTTTTAGAAAATATTTTTCTTTCTTAATAACTTCATTTTTAAATCCTTTCCTTCTGGAAAAAGTTGCCTACAGCTATTGTCCTTCAAATTTTTCAGTTAAGTTTAGTGACAAAACAGAAAAAAAACGTAATTTTTTTGGAACAAAACAACCACTCGCTTGCGGGAAAGTGTTCCTTATGTCATTTTTGTTCTTCTTGTATTCCGGTAGAAAAACAAAAAAAGAAAATGATAAAAATCCACATAAACATAATAAAGAGAAAAGGACTTTATCAAATTGTTTGTACACCTGTCTGCCGGTGGAAATTGTCACGTGAAATAAAAATTTTCTTTTTTTTTATATTTTTGTTCTCCATCGATCTTCCTGTATAGTTTTTTATTTTTTTTTTCATTTTCGTCTTTGTCCTCACCGATTTGTGTCTTCACCAAGATGCATGCTTTTTTTTCATTTTTTCAAAACTGTGTAAAAAGCTCTACCCCATTGATATAAGTACGAGTATATACGCACTCTATATAGAAAAGACAGTATAAAAAAGAAAAACTCGCTCAAGGATTTATAAGGACATATTATAAGACAATGTTTTTCTTGTTGTGTACTTACGTTAGTACGAATTTGTCTTTCAGTGTTATTTATGCAAAAACGTAAAAAGGCGACAGCAGCCGTTAGCAAGGATTCGCATTCGCAATTGGAGTTGTTGGATGGAGTTAGAAGGACATTTCAACAGCGCACTGCTGCGAAGACATATCCTACTCCTTTTTTCCATCTCAAGCATGTGTACACTTTTATAAATAAATTGATGTTGTACTGTTTTTTTTTTTTTGTTGTTGTTGTTGTTTTTCGTTTTGTATTCAACTACGCATCAAGGATAATGGAAACTATTTTATTCGTGGAGTATCTGGCTGTATAGCATAGAAAAAGGATTCTTTTACTTCTCTATTCTTCTCTATGTGGAACCTATTGAAGGATAAAACCCGATAAGAGTTCAAGTGGAAATTGTTTTCATTCATTCAATACACAAAATTTACCAACAAAAAAATAAAAGATGGGCTCGAGTTGCCAAAGTTTTATTGAAAACAATTTATCCTGAAAATTGCAATTGAAGCAAAGCGTTTCGTTTTTCTTCGAATTATCCTTGTGTCTACACGACGAACGACAACGACGAGCCCTCTATGTTGGATGTTTGAAACTCTGTTCGTTTTCGTTTTTTTTTTTAGTCGTCGTCATCGTTAAGATTCGAATAAGCAACTTGAAATTGGGATTTCTTGTTTTTTTTCGCGTTTTTTGAAGTTCGACACGAAAAACTGAAAAAAAATTATATAACAAAAAAAAAAAAAAAACACGATGACGGAGAATCACAAACATTTTGCCATCGAAAATTTGTTTTGGGTTTAATGGAATTTAAAAGTGAAATTGTTTTTTCCTTAAACTGCTTTTTATCAATTTATTTTTCGTTGTTATTGTTGTTGTTGTTTTCGCTTTCAGTTAAAGAGCCAGAGAGTGCTTCTATAGTTAAGGGCTATTACTGGGAAAAAAAGGTGGCGTTTCTTAGGTGACACGTGTTAGTTGAAAGTTTTTTTTTTCGGGTAAACTTCAAGGTGAAAGTTGATGTAATTTGAGATTTCAAATGATAAAAAGTTTGATGTTAGAAGTATTCTCTAATTTGATGGATTTTTGTTTTGTTTTAGAAATATAATTTTTTTTTCAAAATTTGATGAGTTTAAAGATTAGGCTTTATATCTTCTTAGTTAAAATTTGTATATGATAGAGAAAATTAGAACTTTGGTCGTAAATAAACCGAACACCGAAATCCTAAAAACCTAGCCATAACCCCTAAAATAAAAAATTCAGAAAATCCAAAATCCAGAAAATCTAAAAATCCCAAAAACCTATAAACCCTTATATCCAAAATCCAGAAAACTCAAAATTTAGAAAATCACAAATCCCAAAAACATATAATCCCTAAAATCCCAAATATAGAAAACCTAAAATCTAGAAAATAAAAAATTCAGAAAATCTAAAGAAAATCAAAAATCCAGAAAACCTTTACCCTAAATCCAGAAAATCAAAAATCAAAAAACATAATCCCTAAAATCCAAAATCAAAAATCGAAAAAAATCCCGATAGCCCATAATTCCGAACATCCAAAATCTAAAAAACCCAAAATTTAAAAAACGCAGAATCTCAAAAACCCGAAATTCCAAATATGATCCCGGTACCCCGACATAAGATTTTCGTTAATTTTTCATTTTATATAATTTTGCGAGATTTCGATTTTGGAAAAATAATTCTAAGTGTAAAGGTAAGAAGTAAAGTTGTGAAAAACAATATTTTTTTTACCGTATAGTTCCGTTAATATCCCTTTGGACATGATTTCAAGTTTGTTTTCGGGATTTTGGCCTTTCTTGATTTTGTATTATTTTGAGTTTTTCGGATTTTGTATTTTTAGGATTCTGATTTTTGGGGCTTTGGATTTTTAAAATTTTAGATTTTCAGAGTTCCTTATTTTCGGAATTCTGGATTTTCAAGATCGTGTATTTTCGGGATTCTGGAATTTCGGAATTCTGGGTTGTTAGAATTGTGGCTTTTAAGGGTCAAATTAAGGATTTTAGGGGATTCTGGATTTTAACTATTCTGTATTTTCGGGATTTTGGATTTTCAAGATCGTGGATTTTCGGGATTCTGAGTTTTCTTGATTCTTGATTCGGATTCAGAATTTCTGGATTGTGTCCGTCTCCCAAATATGTATATCAGCTTAAATTGTCATTTTTTTAGATAGCCCCTTTCTTGAAATTTTGTTCACTTAACATTCGAAAACTTATAAATGCTTTCAAAAACTAAAAATGTGTGCCGGTTTGCTGCTCCAATTTCCATTTCTTAGATAGCAAACTATGTACTAGAATATTAATATGTAATATGCAAAAAAAAAAAAAAAAATATAGAACAATTTCTCCCTAAACAAACACTCCAGTATAAAACAAACATTTTGCGGTTTGTAATATGTAATTAGAAATGCAAAAAAATTCAACCACAGTTTACAAGGATCATCTTCACCACTCTACTTTCAAGCATATTAACACTGAATCCCATTTCTGCTCCCCAAACCTATTATTATGAACCGGAGAACGTTAATTGCGTTAAAATTGTCAATTAACAAAGTAATCCGCATTCAATTAAAATATCTAATGACCAAAAACTGAAAATGTATATTCTAAATATTCCATGGGAAAAAGGATCTCCCGCATCTGACACAGTTTTTAGACTTTTATTTTCACTTTAGCTGCGAATAGTGGTAAGAAACAAAAACAAAAAAAAAAAAACCCAACCCAACTTACTGATTTTCTTAAACCCTTTCTCGTTTGTAATTATTCAGCGAGAATAAGATACTGTATCTTATTTTGGTTAAGCTTATTTTGTTTTTTATTTTTTTGAAAAAAAAACGACTTTTGCTTTTTCAGCCTTAAAACAAAAGAATTAGGGAGGCGAAACAAAATGAATAAATAGAAAATGAAAAATGGGCCAAGTGAAACGGTTCTGATGTTATTCCATCAAGAAAACAAAAGGAAGAGTCTTTCTCTGTCCGTCAGGACTCTTGCCTGCCTGCACGGGAACCAGATAAATTTGAAAATTATTCAAAATAATTCCAGTTTAACTGATGGCTAGGCTGACTCCATCAAGGTCCAGGACATGAAGAAGGGGGTTGGGGGACCTCGTTTGGGTTTTTTGGAAAATTAAAAAATATCCATCTCATCTCGTTTCATATTTTTGGTTCATCAGTTCATTTCTTTGGGTCTTTATATAATTTGAACGACTTTAAATGTAGGCTTTTCCTCCAGTCGATTTGTGCTTGCTGAAAAAGGATATTCTCCCAAAAACCTTCTCAACCCACCTACCAGCTGTTGGTTTTGATTAAGAACAAACTGTTAACAGGCACTTGTCGAAAATGAATGTTTTTGTCATCCCAAAATGAATTTTTTTTTCTTTTTTAAATTTTTTTTTTTAAGGGAATAATAAATGAATGGATAACGAACATTTTGACAGCTTCAACTGGCTAAGGATTTGGAGAAAACAAAAAAAATATTTAAAAATATGCTGAAGCTTTATTGAATTTCTAAAAGATTAATATCCTTAATGAAGTTTTGTAAATTGATTTTAAATCTTTTTGCGCGCAATAGAAATTGATGATGGATTAGTTTGAGAGGAATTATTATTATGCCTCTGCCTAACAGAGCATGAGCGTTTTTGAAATAATAATTATATTCTTGATGGTTATTAATAGGTAGGCAATGGATTTTAACGACTTTTTTGACCTCGTGAGAAAACATGAATGTGGATTTTGGCAATGAAAAATGTGAAGATTATTTTACTAAAAAATGTCATATCTGTGGACTGATTGAAATTATTGTGAGTAAAAGAATGAAGATGCATTATAACAGTAGAAGATGAAATTTTTTAGCCGATGAAATATTAGGTAGTCCTTAAAAAAGAAAACATAAATCTATGTATTAAAAAGAGAAAAATATCTTATTCAAATAGAAAGCTTAAAAGCAAACACTTGGAAATCTAGAATATCGCAATTTTAAAAAAAGAAAAAATTCTGAAAAGTCCAAAATCTTGAAAATATTAGACCCTATGATGCAAAAACGAGTAAACTTAGATTTCGGAAGTAGCTGAAAATCCCTAAAATTCCGAACATAAAAAAAAACTCAAAATATATAAAATTTTAAAATTTATAAAAAAAAGACCAAAATTAAAAAATTCAGAATCCACAGTCCTAAAATTGTATAAACCGCTTTAGATATACAAAAAAATCAAAAACGTCGTAAAATGCAGAACCTGAAAGAAAATCATATTGTGTGTTGAGGTATAAAAACAAAATTTTGAAATCCAAAGTCAAAAAATTTTTAAATCCCTTCAAAAATCATAAAACCTAAATTCGAAACTCTTTCCCAATATTAAAAAAAAAAAAACAAGAAAAAATAAAATCCAGAAAACAAAATAACTCAAGGTTGCAAAATTACGAAACATAAGTTCTTAAAATCCGAAAATTTTTGAAACCCAAAACTCAAAGCTGGTAATTAAAAATAAATGTAGGTTCCAAAAAATCCCCAAATTTTAAAAAAGGAACTCGAAATTTAAAAACCTTTTACAGTCAGAAATTTCAAAAAGCCGAAAACCTATAAGCAAAGCCTGAAAAACAAGAAAATTAACATTAAAATTCAAATGCAAAAATTTTGTAACTATCAATATTTTTCGAAAATCTTAAAATTTCGAAACCAAAATCCCTATACCTACTGGCTATGATTATTTCGTGCATAGAATTAAATCATAAAAATCTTGTCAATTACACTTTTATTCACAGGAAGATCCACAGACTTATCCATGAGAACTTGACTAAGTTTTTACAGTTATGTGTCTTTTTGTTAAGATATTTTTAACCCCAATACGATATTTGCAATTTTGTTTCCATTATCCACTGTAATTTAACCGTTTTGTTAACATTATTAAATGCAGACACATTAAAATCTTGAACAAGTAGATACTCCAAAATGCAAAACAGTTTTCAAAATAGCACTCAAACATAACCTGGAAAAAATATCTCATCAATAAAAAAAAACATATTTAGAGCCCACCTTAAGGACTGTCTCGAGTGGTTCTTTTTGTTTTTTTTTTTATCCTTAAGGATAATGGTAATGCAAACACTTAATGAGCCTTATTATATTCATATCGATTACAGAAAAAAACGCACACACGTCTACGTTGCATGATCTTGTTGGTAAAATAATAATACAAAAATTAATATAAAAAAAAAAACAAATAACTTGAAAATGTAAACCCAGATTTATATTATGACAGAAAAAGAAGTTGTCTGTAAAGTTGTGTGAATGTGTGCTTTTGTTTAAAATGAGTCAATTGAAGCGTTTATTTATTTCAAACAATCATAATTTACAAGAAAAAGCTAAAAAAAATTACGTTTTTTCTCTTCTCATTATATTATTTTTTTTATTTTAAAAGCTTACAAAAAAAATTATGCAATTAAAAAGCCAAATATTTCTTCTAAAGAATAAAACCATTTTTAAATTTTTGCAATGCGCAAAAAGTATTAAAATAATTTATTAAAAACAATCATTTCTTATAAAATAAGTGAAAAAATCATTTCCATCATAATTTTTATACCACCTGAAGGCTTATTGCTTCAGCTCAAAATATATATAAACATTATGTCTATTAGACATCTACAAAAAGAGCTAGAATTTTTTGAACTCGATCAATTTTCATCAAAAAAGGGAAAAAAACATATAATTTTATCTTCTCACGCTATTGGATCAATTTTTTCAATGACAACCTATAAAAAAATTTAAATCATGCGAAAGCTCATTATTTCACCTTTCAAATGACGTTTCAATCTTATTTCTGCGATGCCTAGAAAGAAATTTAGAATTTCTTAAAGCCAACCATGTTGAAATTCCAAACTGAGATAACGGTACTTTCCACACTGGTGGCTGGTCATGGACAACAGATCTCCACAGGTGTTTTGAGGTATTTCTGAAGTTTTTTAATTTAACATTGTGTAGCTTGTAGTGAATGTACAGTTATGTGTGATATGTCAAATGAAAGGTAATATCATCTGGATGCTCAATAAAGTTAAATAAAATTTGTATCTACTCTAGATCAAAAGATATTATCTGTTGAAAAATAGAACTTTATTTTACCGTTATCTCAAAATTGTGACTACAAAATTGATTGAAATTTTGCACAGATATAGTCCTGTCTTA
>NC_079137.1:65972776-65985276 GCF_945859705.1 Episyrphus balteatus | reverse complement strand
TTTTATTTATTCTTGAATAAAATTATTTAGACGCGTTTACCTTTGCTAACCATATTTATATTTCAACCTTTCAAATAATATGTTTTGTGTAGCGTGCAACGCCAAAAAGGGCCATTCAAAAAAATAATTTAAGCTAAAGTAGCAAATTTTAATTTCCGACTTTCTTTCTTATAATTCAACGGCATTCAAAATGCTATTTACAGAAGATTTTCGTTTGCCTAAATGACATTTTAAAACATCATTTAAATTTAATAATTTTTTTACATAAGTTTTTAATTACCTATGTTTTGTATCCGATCACATTAATTACTAAAAAAAAACCCCATTTTTTCATAATTTCCATATAGAAATAAATTATCCAGCTGTAACTATTTACTTTTCCTGGTTTGATTCACCATTTACATCAATAACAAAAAACACATTACCAAACAGCTTTCGATTTACAAAAAAAAAAAATTTTTTTCCAACTTTTGCCTACATTAAAAGTAGGTAGATCTAATTACCTACCTACTTTTCATTGTGAATGAGAAATTCCACTCCAAAAGGCGTTGATCTGAACTAATAAAAATGCATTTCAAATAAAAAAAAACTCCATCAAAAACAAAGTAAAAAAAAACTTCTCAACTTAAAAAAAAAAACATAATTGTTGCATATTTTCACTTAACTAGCTCATAAAATTCACTTGTTTACGCTATGTTTTTTTCATCCCACAAACTCAAGAAGTAGGTAGGTAAGTAGGAAACATAGCTACTTCAAAAAAAAAGAAGGAAAACACAAATCAATTAAAACTTCAACAAAAAAAAAAAAACCATCTCCCAGTCCTCCTCTTAATTTTTGCATTAATTAACTTCCCAAAAACCTTTAAGAAAACAAAACACTCAACAAAATAATAAACAAAAAAAAAAAAAAAAAAAACTCCAAGTGAACATCCATAGTCTAAGTAGCTGTTGCAAAAAAAAAAACACACTCTTTGCACCACAGAAGCAGAAGCCGGAGGACCAAAATCAAAAAAAAAAAAAATAATAAAAAAAATAAAAAAAACACCCCAGGAAACAACTCCACTGGGGCAATGTCCGTTGCTTAAAAGGAAAAATGAAAGCCAACAAAAACAAAAAAAGAACCACCTCAATTCATTGTCTCCTCATTTTTAATTCATCGCAAAACAAAACAAATTCTTTTTGGCACGATGACGGTCTATGGTGTAAGTGGAGAGGCGTATTCTGCCCAGCACCACAGTGGAACAGCAGCAGCAGAATACAAACAAAAAAAGGACACCCCAACCCCATTACGAACTGCAGGACCAAAAAACCTTATACAATGTTGTGTTTCATTGTTCCACAAAAAAAATAAATAAAAAAGAATCCAGAAAAGAGCAAAATTATGGCACAGTGAGTGAATTTTAAAACACTACCGTTTCCAACCCCATCATCATTATCATTATGTTCATCTCCACTCGGCCTATGCTCATTTTATGGATGTTTGGAAAGTTACAGGGGTTTTCGGTGGGGTTGCTGCCTGCATTTGGGTTGTGTTAGGGTTGAAAACATGGTTTTTCCAAATGAGCCGCCCTTATTTCCATGTCTATGGCAAAATAAATGAATGAGCTTTTAACTAAGTTAATGAGATCGGAACGAAAAACCGAAGAACGGATTGCAAAATAATATAGTTGTAGTTTTTTTCCTCAGTCTTCTTCTCGAGCAAGTTCTTTTCTCCCTCCTCGACTCTGCCACATTGTAAATCCTAAGTCCTGATCTCATCGTTTCACTTAAACATGAAAAAGGGGGGTTTACATTCTGCTCTCGCATACATTTACACACAAAAAAAACAAAGAACGACTGCTTTAACATTCAGCATAAATCACCTTCAGCTTTAGCCTTGGCTATGGCTTGGCTATGCGGCGGCGTTAGAGGTTTTTTTTTGTAACGCTGTATCTTTTTTCTGCTCTGCTCTAGAGTTGTGATTTTGTGCATCCTGTTAGAGAGCTTCCATCCTGTATATGTTAGTCTATTCTGTGTTTCTGTGTATTTGAATGTGAATAACCCTCTGCTGGCTTAGTGTTGTCGCCCTGCATAAGAACTGACATTTATTAAGATGTGCAATCGCATTTTATTGTAATTTTACGGGGCAGGAGAGTCGAGACTTTAAATCCTAGAAAACCGGAGCTCTTGCCTAGAAAAAAAAACGATGTACAATTTTGTAGGTGGTATTGGTGGTGTACTTAAAAAGGATGGGATTTTAAATTGTCACCGTTACGAGAGGGTAATGATAATGGCGGAACTAATAGGCACAAAGGGTGCGCCATATAACGGTACTTTCTTTCTCTCTATACCTAATAGAGAGTATTTGCTGGCTGCAATAGTATAAAACATAGAGATGGTAGAGGTATGTATGTATGATGGTTTGGATGGTTGGAAATTAAATTTTCATTTATTAAAGTGAATTTGCGTGTTAAGGGATTTTCTTGTAAGAAGTCTCGCCTAAGGCTTTATATAGAGATCCTGAAAATGGTAAAGAAAAGAGGTTGTTTAATGAGTTAGTTTGTTATAAGAAGATGAATGTGTGTATGATGTCGATGTGCGTTTTATTTTATCTTTTCGTAGAAAAAGGATATACTTTATTCTTCGAAGGTACATAGTTGTTCAATTTGATAAAAAAAAGGTAGTACACGAGAGGGTGATTATTTAAAGGACTAATTTATATTCCTTTTTTTGTGTTTTTGTTCTTTAATGGGACATAAGCTTAAGCTAGGCGATAAATCAGGATTTAGTAAAAATAGGAAGTTGATAGGTATCTACTTGAGATTTTCTTTTTTAAGTCATTGTCATCAAACTCAATTTAACTTATTTAATTAAAACTAGAGGAAGGGTAGACAAATTGTTACTTTTTTCTTAAACAGAAATGGCAAATTTAAGTAAAAGCTAATGTAGGAGTTCAAGTATTTTACAAAAGAGCTATACAAATTTAGTAAGTGTGATAAAATCAACCATTTACTACAAAACGAATGTGAAAGTCCAGAAAATGATTTAGAGTTTATCAAGAGGAATTTGGTCTTACCAAAACATGACTTTTATTATTTGAGATCTGGCAAAAAAAACTTGCAAACAATTCGCACTCTGAAATAATTTATAACGCGGAATAATCTGAAATAATTCTTATCAAGACGCAAATTTTTATTTTTAATTAGCTATTATTATTATTAAAAGTATGCTATTTTTATTTAATGCACATTTTTTGAATAAATTTAACAAATTTTAATAGTTTAAAATAAGGATTAATAAGGTTTCACAAATTATTTGTTAAAAAAAGTCTGTTTAAAAATTGAGTATTCTTTGTCGTTTAGTGAAATATCTTAGAAGCGAACTTATGCATGATCATTAACTAAGTTATTTGAAAAATAAGAGAATGGTCAACAAAATTCAACTATTCTTATTAACAATTTGGTTAAAGAATTTTCAATTAAAAAAAAGTTTAACATACGCCACACCCAAGTAACAATTTTACTTGCATAAGGTCCATTTTGTTCTATTCGACAAGCTATAGTTTGTATATGTTTAGTTTAAGGCTTACTTACGCAAGTCATCCATTTTGGAAAGAAAAGAGGTCTCCTTAAGGCTATCTAGAAGTGTTAAGAAGAAGCCTTGTAAATACCAGTTAAAGAAGACCTTTATAAGACCTGTTTGAACCGTTTTAAAGAAGCCTTGTATTTTCAAGTGACAGAAGGCCTCTATAAGACCTGTTCCAAGAGGTTCTAGTAAGTATGCAAAGTTTTTATCCTGCAGATATGCAATGTTTGTAACGCATTAGAAAAAAATATTGCATTTCAATGTGAGGTTTCAATTAGCTCCCAATTTTCCACTCATCTTTAATATTCGAGCATGGTCTACTGGTAAGGTGCTGGCTTGGTATGCAGAGGTACGTGGGATCGATTCCTGGCCGGGCCATGTGATGAAAATAAAAAAAATGTGTTCTTTTTCAATTAAAATAATATTCTCATCATTTCAGAACAACAGAAAAAGTAGTAGAATTTTCAAAAAAGAAAAAGAAACACAATAGGAAAAAAATAAAAATAATATGTAGAAAATGCAAAACAGAAAAAATCAAAATAAATACAAAAAAAAAAAATTCAATTAATTCTTTTTTTTATGCATTTTCTACAACATTTTCTACAACACCTTCAACAACTTCTATAAGGCCTTATTATAATATTCTACGCAAGTAATCCGGTTTGTGCATTAGATAAACCCTCTGCAGGAAGACCTCCGTAAGGCCATTTTAAGCTGTTTGTCACAAGCTATTAGCTTGTGGATTACCTGTGAAGGAAAGTCCTATGCAATTTCGGTAAACTGTGCCAAAATGATTTGTATAAGACCTGTCCTTCTTGTTATGAAAGCCAAAGCTTCCATTGACCCTTATGAAAGCTAAATTGTTCCTTGGGCAGTGACCCTCGAAGTGGATTCTAATATAATTTCTGACTTAAGACTAACAAAAGCTGACTTTTGTTGATTATGCTCTTAGAAATCAAATTATATAGTTGTTCAGTTACAGGGTTCCTAGAACTCACAACCTTAAAACACAATAACCGGAAGCAAAGAAAAAAGTTGATTCTTACTCGGTAATCCATGTGAAAAAAATAGCAAAAAACTTAACTTTATTAAAAAAATTAAAATTACCGTTTGGCCTGGAACGAAGTATGCAATTTAATTTCTATAGCAAACAAATTTCTTTTATTCTTAACACTACCTACGGTTTCTAAAATGATAAAATGATTTTCTATAAAAATATGTATGTATTTGTTTGTTAATCGGCTAGACAAATAATGAAAACGGTTCTAGCACAGTCACCATTTATAACGGATTTTGGAATGTTTGTTTTTATTTCCTTTATAGATAAATACTTCTTACTATATTTGACATACATATAAAGCGTTTTGAACACAACACGAATTTGCTGAATTTCATCCAAAAATACAACCTAGTCTAAATTTTTTTTTCTTAAAAAAAAAAAAACAAAAATCGGTTGAAAATTGACTACGCTAGAATTTTTGAGTTGGCGACAGTAAAAAAAAAAAAAAAACAGACGGCAGATTGGTTTTACAAAATATGCCTCAAGTAGCACACTGGTGTATAAATTGGTGTAAATTCATTAATTATGGTGTAAATTGAGAAAATTGAAAAAATATGGTGTATTTGTCAAATTAAGTGGTATACAAATTATACCACTGTGTTTTTTTGTACAAAATTTCAACATTTTTTTAAGATTCCGTGCAAAAAATACACCGATATTCAGTTGTTTTTATAATATACCATTAATGGTGCATAAAATTAATCGATTCTGAAATCAACCAAAACGGTTTATTTTGTACACTCTCTTTGGTGTAGGAAGTACACCCTGTGGACATAAAATTCACCAGACTGCATAAGTGGGAGACGCCATATTTTTCAATGGCCGCCATTTAAAAAATGAAGACAGCGATTAATTATTTTACTATAATAGTATATAATATCGACCTAATAACCCCGCATTCTTAGTTTTTTCGATTCGTTTATATTATATCATAAAAGAACTCTTCAAAAAAATGTAAAAACGACAAAAAAATTATAATTTTTGAAAAACTGATTTTTAAAATCGAAAAAAAAAAATCATTAATTCATTGAAATTTTTGAGGCGCTCGATTTTTAGACGGGGTAGTATCTAAAATCAGTAGACAAAATGTGTTTCGTTCTTAAATTAGGCACTCAAGTGCATATTTAATCATTAGTTTTTATTATTGTGATGGTGAATAAAAATTCATTTTCATTTCAAACTGTTTGAGGCAGAAAAATAAACTTTGGTTCAAATTATTAATCAGAATAGTTTAAATGGTGTATTTTATCCATAAATTTATTGTGTATTTTTTCAATTTCAAAGGAATAATTATCACCAAAAACCAGACCATTTTTTATACCACTAGCGCTATTTATATACCAAAATTGGTGTAATTTTTTAATCAGTGGTGTTTTTTATACACGAGAAAATGGTATATTTTTTATATTCAAAATGTATATCACGAAAGTGCAAAAAATACTCCAAATATTTTGGTGTATTTTAGACTTTTGTGCTACTTGAGTGCTTTTCATTAAGATTGAAGTATAAAATAATAAAATAAAAAAAAAAAATTAAACATTTCATTACTGGCATACTGACTGATGTTTTTTTTTGTTTCCATGTTCTCCATATATATTTTTAAAAAATTGTATCAGAATCCAACTATTTTTGTTAGAGAAAAAATTAGTTTTTGAAATTTTTCTCAACATTTTTGAGGTTATGTTTAAAAAAATTATTCGATTAGAAGGCTTCTTTTGCCAGAAATTGTAAAAAAAAAACAAATTTTTTCACCTCCCTCTTCTGGTCATCGTCTGATTCTTCTTTCTATCTAATATTTTTAACTTTTGGCCACCGCAACAGATTTTTCAATGGCCTTTTTGTCTGCATCTTTCTCAAGTTAACAGAGTCTTAAAAAAAAAGAAAATGTTTTCGGATATTCTCGAATAAATATAGCCCAAAATAAAATGCACGACTGGGTCGCACGTACTTGCTCTTGTAGTTCACAGTATCCTTATCTTAAATATTTATTGGAAATTTAAGATTTTGTTTAATGTCGAGAAAAAAAAAATCAAAAAAAAAATCGAAAGTTTAAAAATTAAATTAAAAATTTTTGTTTTCAAAAATGTTTAAAAATTTTTTTTTTTACATTTTATACTTCAAAATGATGTCGGTAAATTTTTAATAAAATTGATTTATGCTTTGATGAAATATATGAACTTAAGAAATATGTCAATTTTTGAAAAACGGCAACGCCATATTTCCGCTATCCGCATTTTTTGAGAAAAAATAAAAACCCAGGGGTGTTAGAATCAATAAGTCTATTACGTATACCAAATTTAATCAAAAACGTTAGAGCCGTTTTCGTGAAAATTGCAATACCTCGAAAACGTTATATGGGAGATATGTGTTAAAAAACAAAAAACAAAGCAAATAATTGTTTTTTTTTATTATTTAAACATAACCATTACCTTATTTTGAGTTGAAAGATTTCTTCAAATTTAAAGAGTTTGATATGATCTTAACCCATTTCCGGCTAACGTTGCATTTTCGCAACGTCATTTTTTTGTAAAAAAGTTTTTTCGAGCTTTTTTAAGGCTATGAAAATTCGAGTTTTTGTAAATTTTGAGGTAAAATTTTTGAATTTTTGAAAAATATAGTCAAAATTATAATTTTTCTAAATATTATTATTCAAATGAATAAATTTTATTTGAGTATTTTTATGAAGAAATGAACCAAATAAAGATACACTGGGTAATGAAAGATTGTTGAAAATAAAATAACAAAATTTGTAATAAGTTATACATTATATTTGGTAATTTTATGCTTTCAAAGAATTTGATTTTGTGCGGTATTCGTCAAAGTATTTTTGATGAATCGGGATATAAGATTTCTTGGAAAGATTTTTTCAAATTTAAAGAGTTTGATATGATCTTAAGTAAGACACAAGCTTCTTTTGTTAATATACTACCTTAAGATACACTTTTTAATTGAGTTAATATGTATACGTTAACAGATAGCAAAAGCTACAAATATTTTATTGGCACTTTCGTCAGGTCTACATCACAGTAAGATAGAACATCTTCATTAAGTATCTCTAACTCATTTGATGTATCACTCTTTTTTTTTGAATGATTTTTTACTTCAAAAGCCTTTTTTCGTCAGAAATTCCTAAACTAATTAATACAATGAGTTCTTGGAATTCCCTTATACAGTTAACCTAAATTGATTAAAGCGGGGTGTTTTCTCAAAAAAAAAACTAATTCATGAATCATGATGGCTTATCTCATTTTAGCAGTCAGAGATTCTTCTATATACTTTTTGGCAATCAAAAATCTGTAGAGTGATGAAAAATCCTCCACTTTTTTTAAACACTTTTTCAAAAACAGGACTCTTCTCCCTTGACCACGATATCTTAGCGATGCCTCAAAATATAAAACAAAATATATGAAAAAAGTTTTAAGATTTATAATACATATATCAAAGGAACAATAGAAAGAGCGATGTGAGAATAACTTCATAATTTGTCACTTAATTTTCTAGGAAAAACTTCAATTTCACACTTTTTTTATTTTTATACTATCGTTTCACTGTGTTAGCCATAAATTTATTTTGTTTTATGTTTAATATTTCTCTTGACTCACCAAAACTGTCAGCAACATGTATGACAATTATTTACAATTTCCTTTCAAATAAACCTCAACTTCATATATAGCATATAACCCTCTAACCATCAACTAAAAATTTTGCAAAAAAAAAAAAAGTTATGATATTGCGCTGATACATCTCGACTCGAGTGTCCTGTCTAATGCCCAATTGTTGTTCGTATAACAGGAACATTCAAAAACATCCGTCCGGTTTCTGATTTTTGTTTAGATTTTCAGTGTTCACCCTGAAAACTTCCGGTGGCCAGCAGTTCAGCAGAGCAACCAAACACTCTTATAGGAAGTGAACTAAATTTGAATTTTTTTTTCCCGCCATTTTTATCACAGAGGACTTCATTTTACAGTATCTTTGTGTGGTATATAAAATTTCAAAAAAAAAATGTGGTTTAAAAAATTCAAAGGAGGGGAAAAGTGGTGTGAAATTTATCGAGTGGGTGTGGATTTTGTTTATTTCGACAAGCATCTCAATAAAGCTGTTTGTTTGTTGTTGTTGTTGTTGTCATATATTTTTCAGTGACTGGTTCATCATAAATTTTTACCCATTTGACTGTGTGTGATGGTGTTCCACATCAGAACTCATTTTTTTTCGTTACTTTTATGTAGTTTTTATATTCTCAACAAATTCTGGGGTAATTTTTTTTCATTCTGAATCTGTTTTTGATACACAGTGTTATAGGTGATAGTGTGTAAAAAAAGGGGGAGGGGTCGAAAGCAATTTTTAGCTCCCCCATGATGATAAAGTGGTTACATTGTAGAATAGCTGCAGTCATAAAATCAGTTGAAATGTTTACCGCATCGGCAGCCAGCACCGAGAGCTGCTAGCGGTGGCACATTTATATGAAAGTGGGGGTTTTGAACATTCGAAAACGATGTTTTGAACTCGTAATGTAATCCAAATGGATGATATTCTGCGTGTATAAATAGATTCTGAGGGGGGAAGAGGAGGAGGGGAATGTATAAAAAGGCAAAGACCGTGGAGGCTGAATTTTATGTTCGTAAATTACAAATCAATCGATTTCTGGTTATGGGTTTTCTATAGAAGTTGGAATATCTATCGATTTTGTGGTTTATGGTTTTCGTGTATCAAAGTATCAAATGTGATATTTTAAGGATAAAACCTACTAAAGTATTTTATTTCTATGACTTTATGAAAGTTTTTAGATATTTTTTGAAATAGCTTAAGGTTTTTAGGGTTTCCACAAACTTTTTGGTACAAATACAAAAACTTTCTTTCATTTTCTTATTTTATTTTTTTTTTTTTATCAAGAAATCAGTAAAACAATTTTTTTTAATATTTCTAACCAGCTGCAATTCCTACAAGACCCTGTGCTCCAGTGGGTCCAATTGGTCCAGTTGGACCGGGTGGTCCCGGGGGACCAATACGTCCAGGGGATCCTTGTGCCCCACGTCTGCCGGTTGCTCCAACAGGTCCAATTGCTCCATCTGGACCGTTTGGTCCGACTGCTCCAGGCGGTCCGACAGGTCCCGGTGGACCATCTCTTCCAGGATTTCCTGCATCACCTCGGTCACCTTGTGCACCGAGGGAGCCAAGTAATCCAGGTGGACCAGGTGGTCCTGGTGGGCAAATACATTGTTGTCCTCCTGATATATAAACTGGGTCTATGGCACCAAAGGCACGTTCTTCATTGTTGCCAACACTTCCCTTGGCGAAAGTTGTAGACAAACCTTTAAAAAACAGAAGGAATAAACAAAATATTATGATTAGAAGTCATAAAAAAATGTGATAATTTAAATCTCATATCCTTACAAAATAAAATAAACACAAACGTCAACATTGTGGAGTACAAAATAATATAATGATAACTTAAATCTATGCTAAGCTCTTTTATATGAAAATCATATAAACAGAGGAGCTATCATCGTCTCTATAACGAAATATTCTATCACTTAAAAAAAAAGAACCTAATAAAAAAGCAAATTGTTTGTTGTGAACACTTTGGTTGATACAAATCTCAATCTATGATAAAATTTTATTTTATTGAGTTTTGTTTACAATTTAAATTGGAGCTTAAAATGTCGTAATCTAAGAATCTAGAAAAAGGGTGAATGGAATTGCAAAAAGTGTGCTAAAGTTGAATATTTCATTAAAGCAGTATAAAAACAAATATATTGGAAAGAGTTTTAGTAGAAATGGGACCACGATTGCAAATGAGTCAAATATGTATAGATGGTTCAAACAGGTGACTCCTACTGGGTTAAACATTAAATGTTTAGGTACTAAATTTTAATAAGAATTTTTGATAGAAATTTATAGGTACATAATTTTTTAATTTAAAATACCAAAAACTGTGCGAAGAAAAATGCGCCTACGTAATGATTTGAATATCATTTGAAACGATTGGACCCATAAAACAAAGTATACCATTTTATTTTTAGTAGATACAAAAATGAATTTTAGAACAAAAATATGAAAATCGTTAGACCCGTTTTCTAATATTATTTTTGTGTATACAAATTTTCTAACATAAAAAAAAGATAAAACCACCAAACCGTTTCTCAAAAATTGATTTTCAAAAAAAAAAATAATGAAACTTTTATAGAAGTCCAAAAATTCATTTTTTGAAAAATTTCAATATGAGGTTTACTTAAGGGCTCACCTGTACAAAAATTTTTGGTAAAAATTTAGAAATAAAAAAGGTCTTATGGCAGCTTCCGTTAATAATTAATAATATTTTTTTTGACAATTTGAAAAACGTCATTCGAAAGATAATAAAAATAAAATGCACGACTGGGTCGCACGAACTTGCTCTTAGAGTTAAAGTTGCTTAAATTTTTAAGACTTTTTATATAGAAATTTGGAAAAAAAATAAAATTCGTTTTTTAAAAAAATAAAATAAAATCTGAAATTAAATTGCCCTCCAAAACAAGTATGCAGTTTTGATTGAAATATTAAGGTGCATTTTTAGAAAAAAAAAAATTTCAAAATCGTTAAAGCCGTTTTTTAAAAAACTAATTTTTTATCAATAATTTTTTGGAAAAAAAGTTTTAAAATAAAATTGGTATGCCATTTTGTATAGATCACTAATCAACATTTAAAAACAAAATTTCAAAAAAATTCAATGTCTCGTTTTCGAAAATTTGATTTTTCAAAAAAAAATTTTTTAATTTTTAAAAATCCAAAAATTATTTTTTTGAAAATTTTATTTTTGGTTTATATTCAAATTACATAAATGCTTCATCACAAAAAGTTTCGTTGAAATCGAAAAAGCAGTTTCGGAGAAAATCGGATTTGAAAAAAATGGTTCTATGGCAGGTACCGTTAATAATGATTTTCAAAAAAAATTTGTTCATTAGAAAATAGACCTTAGCTTAAAACTAACTCTTGAATTTTGTAAACAAAATCGTTGGAGCCGTTTTCGAGATATTTCAATTTTACTAAAATCGGTATATGACAAGTACCGTTATTTTTGGTCTAAAAAAATTAATTCGAAAAACCCCTCTGGAGAGTCGCCAAATAACGCTACATACCAAGTTTGACATTAATCGGTCCATCCGTTTAGGCTGTAGATCCTTATACAGACTGACAGACAGACGGACTTCCGGGACCAACTTTTTTGGCATTGTCTACCATCGTAATGTCATGGAAAAATGTTATCTGAACTTTTTTTTTTTGTACGAATGCATAACTTGATATATAGTGACATGTATATCGCAAGTAAAAAGTGAGGGGTCCAACACGGATTTTTTTTTGAAGGCTCTGCGTTTCGAAATTTGAATTTTTGAAAAACACCTGCTTATTTTGGGGTATTTTTGGGTGAGTTTTTATTTTTTAATTTTTTGTAGAGTTCAAAAAATCTCAAACTTATAGAACATGTAGTGTATGACTGTGCGCATACATTTGCAAAAAATTGGTATTTTAAAATAATTATTGACCGAATAACTGGAAAAACAAGTTTTTTTGTCTTAAGTTTTTTGACCGTTTTTAACTGTTTTTTATTTTTATCTTTTTTTCTTCAACAGATAAATAAATGAAATTCATATTGTAAATAGATAATAGACAGGACTATATTTGTGCAAAATTTTAATCAATTTTGTTGCCATAATTTTGAAATAACGGTAAAATATAGTTCTATTTTTCAATTTTTTAAAATAAAGTTCTATTTTTTTTATATCTTTTGATCTAAAGAAAATACAAACTTGATTAAACTTTCATTTGATATATCACACATAGCTGTATATTCACTACAAGCAACACAATGTTAAATTAAAAAACTTGCGAAATACCTCAAAACA